>NW_026057584.1:74525537-74597453 GCF_023721935.1 Panthera uncia | reverse complement strand
GGGGGGGGGGGGGGGGGGGGGGGGGGGGCAGAGAGAGGGAGACACAGAATCCAAAGCAGGCTCCAGGCTCTGAGCTGTCAGCACAGAGCCCGATGTGGGGCTCGAACTCATGAACCACAAGATCATGACCTGAGCCGAAGTCAGATGCTTTACTGACTGAGCCACCCAGGAGCCTCTAAACCACATTTTTAAATAAGAAATGGCAAAATATTGTGACCATGTTTTGAGTTTACAACATAAATGAATTTTTTTTTCATAAATACATAGAAGATAATAAAATCTTTGTTGATTGATAAAGATCAGAACTGTGTAGTCTAAGAGGAGAGCTGTTTCTGCTTGCTTCCTCATTGATTATTTTATTTTTACCTCATATTTCTTTTCTTATGATAAAACTCTGCAATATGGCAAGACTTTTAATATTTTTCCATATTCTTATAAAATTCAAAAGAAAATAGAGTAAAAATAAAGAATCACTTAAAACAATAAGAGAACAGAATTTAAAGGAATATGTAAAAATTACTATATCTACAAATAAAAGCAATCTTTATATATTGCTTGGCACTTTTAGAAAGTGCTTTTGGGGCACCTGGGTGGCTCAGTCGGTTGAGCGTCTGACTTCGGCTCAGGTCATGATCTCACACTCCGTGAGTTCAAGCCCCGCATCGGGCTCTGTGCTGACGGCTCAGAGCCTGGAGCCTGTTTCCGATTCTGTGTCTCCCTCTCTCTCTGTCCCTTCCCCGCTCATGCTCTGTCTCTCTCTGTCTCAAAAATAAATAAAAAACATTAAGAAAAAAAAATTAAAAAAAAAAAAAAGAAAGTGCTTTTAAGTATAAAATTATTTGACTTGCTTCTTACAATAACTCTGTGAGGAAGACAGAAAAGATGTTATTACCCCTATCTTACAGATTGAATTCAAATATTTAAGTGATTGTTCTAAGAACACGTTCTTCATAGAAGGCAGAGACATCTAGAATTTAGGTTTAGATTCTAAGTTTAGTAATTGAGCCATTGAATTCCAATACTAAGCAAAGTTTGTGTCTTTCATTTAATGAAAATTTACTTAAAGCATGCATATGTAGAACACTTTGCGGACTTCTCTTACTTTTCTTACTCTTTATGGCCATGCTTTATGCTTTCCTTCTTCTTTTTTATTTTTTATTATTTCTATATTAAGAGGATAAAGTCTGATTTTTGTTTGATTAACCATTAGACTCAAACACAGTGATGTGCTTCCTGTGAATGGTCCTAACTGTCTAATAATTATAATGTTGACTGCCAGAGGTTTATGGGCAAACTGATATAATTATTTAATTCATACTCATATCACCTGTTTGTTATTGCCTGAGATCTATGTAACAAATTTAAAAAATAATATATCCTGACTTAATTGCTAACTCAAAATAAATACGAAAATCTAAAACTAATTTTCATTTGCTTTAAAAATGTACTGTTAATTTGTATAAATATATACAAATGCTCTGAAAGAAATCATATCCCAACTAAAATATCTATTACAGAAGATTTCGTCACTTATACAGAAATAAAATTATGTGTCAAGACTTAATTTGGTGTTGTCTATTTTAATATTTAATCAATTTGGTATCAACTATGGTTTGAAAACTGATTTGTTACTGGATGTTAAAAATTAATTCAGGAAGGGGCACCAGGGTGACTCAGCTGGTTAAAAGTTGACTCTTGGTTTCACCTCAGGTCATGATCTCATGGCTTTGTGGGTTAGGACCCTGCATTGCAATGTAGAGCCTGTTTGGGATTCTCTCTCTCTCTCTCTCTCTCTCTCTCTCTCTCTCTGCTCCTCCCCCACATGGACTGTCTCTGTGCCTTTCAAAATAAGTAAATAAATTTAAAAAAATAATTCAGGAAAAAAATGTGTCACGGAATGTTAAATTATAATATACTTAAGAAAAATTAACATAAATAAGTCATATTAAAGGCTTCTTTACAGGGGTGCCTGGGTGGCTCAGTCAATCAAATGTCCAACTTTGGCTCGGGTCACAATCTCACCCCTCGTAGGTTTGAGCCCTGCATGGGGCTCTGTGCTGACAACTCAGAGCCTAGAGCCTTCGATTCTGTGTCTCCCTCTCTCTCTTTGTCCCTACCCCACTTGTGCACATTCTCTCTCTCTCAAAAATAAATAAATAAACTTAAAAAAAAAGAGCTTCTTTACAATTTTGGAATTCAAATTTGTATATAATTTAGTTTCTAATAACTTGTTTAGACTGAAATATGCTGAATATTCAAGAGTGAAGAAAATGTCTAGTTGCCTCTTTGATTATAAAATTGGTGAACTATAAATTGCTACAAAGCATCTGTATTTTTGTTCATTTGTTTAGAAAAATCACATTAAAGAAAATGACTCATGGAAAATTACACACACAACAACACATGAAACAAATAAAAGGTTTCATCATAATGTGAAGTGTAATAATGAAATCCCTATAAACTTACTAGTGGAAATGAGAAGGAAATATTATACATTGACTTGACCCCAGCACGTTTGAAAAGTAAAGACAACTAATATTTTGACCCAGTAAAATTTTTCAAGCAAATAACTTATGTTACTTGCTCTTATGCAAAATTCACTTCCCTTAGTGTGTGCTTAGCCGGTAGTTAAGCGATAAATTACCACCACCATAAAATTCACATAAGTTTAGGAAATGGGAACTTGTCTATCAACATATTAAAAAGACTCATCCTCAAGAAATAATACATTCTCAAAAAAGGTAAGTAGGGGCGCCTGGGTGGCTCAGTTAGTTAAGTGTCCAACGCTTGATTTCTGTTCGAGTCATTATCTCTGGGTCGTGAGATCGAGCTCCATGTTGGGCTCAGCGATGGGCAAGGAGCCTGCTTATGATTCTCTCTCCCTCTGCCCTTCTCCTCAACTTGTGCACTTTCTCTCTCTCTTTCTCTCTCTTAAAGAAAAAAAAAAAGATAAGAAAAAAAGAAAAGAAAAGAAAGTAAAAAGAATGAGCAATGGTAAATCATGTAATAAATTAAATCATGCAGAGGTTGAATTTAAGAAGAATATAATGAACAGGAAAAAAATGTCATATTACATTAGAATAAGTATAAAAATTATGAAATCTTACTCCCTGAATAACATAGAAATAAACTGTATCATTAAAAAAAAGAAAAAAAAAGAGAGAGAAAGAGAAAGAAAAGTAAAAATACAAAGATAATTTTAGGGAAAAAATCATAATAAGAAATTTAAAAATCTCTCCATCCAAAAAAATAACAAAAATAAAAATGATGACAAAGAATGAATTAATAAAATCAAGTAATATAAATACACTTATCTACATATGTCATATTTACCTCACAAACATTATTTAAAATATCTTCCACATATTTGTGAAACAGTATAGATTTCAGTAATGACAGAGGGCCTACTAGGAAACTGAGGCTTTTGCAGATAACAATTATAAGCTCTGCACAAAATATAAAGAATAACTATTTAGAGACACTAAAGAGTAGCCAAATTCAGACAGAAATAGGGGAGTCTGACCCTTGAAAGAAGGGCACTATATTGGATGATACTTGAATTTACACAGTTTTTCACCTAAGTGTATTCTCCAGTCCCCAGTACAGGATAGCTAAAGCTCAAGTAGAAAGGGATAGTCCTTAAGGAAATAGAGGATATAATTTCAGGTTTCTTAAATGCATGGAAAATGAAGGAAGAAACCCCAGGAAGAAGATAGCCACAGAAGTCATAAAAGTTGCATATAAATGATACTGAAATCCTTGCCTGACCCCTAATCTGTGGGCACTTGAGGAAGATTTCAAGGTGAGGTAACATAGCTGGAAGGCTAAACTCTGAGCAGTTTTCACCTTCTTTCAAGTAAGTGAGAATTGAGTTTGAGTTCAGTTAAGCTAACTGCATAGCAGATAAAAAATAATTCACCTCCAAAGAAGACAAGATACAGAGATCCTACAATATATTATTTAAAATGCCCAATAATTATTGACAAATGACTAGACATGCAAATATGCATGAGAATTTCAACAGAAAAAGCAGCCAATAGAAACGAACCCAGAACTGCCTCAAATTTGAAATTTAACATGTTTTTGAAAATTTTTTTTAATCTTTATTTATTTTGGAGAGAGAGAGAGAGCAAGAGGGGAGCAAGAGAGAGAGAATGAAACACAGAATCTGAAGCAGGCTTCAGACTCTGAGCTGTTGGCACAAAGCCCAATGCAGGGCTCGAACTCGTGATCCGTGATTTCATGACCTGAGCTGAAGTCAGACACTCAACTGACTGAGCCACCCAGGAGCCCTGCAATTTAACATGTTTAAAACAATTATAAGTCTGTTCAAGAATATAAAGAAATATATAATCATAAAAAATGCAAATATGAAAATGTTTTCATATAGATGAAAATAATTAAGTTAAAAAATCATGACCATAATATACTGAACAAACTTCAAATGTAGAAATTAAACAACATATACCTGGGTAAATCGTGAGTCATGAAAAAGTGATAAGGAAAATGAATATTTTGAAATAAATAATATTTAAATATACCGCATCAATATTTTAAGGATGCATAAAGCATTGTTTACACAATAACAAGAGCAAGTGCAGAGCATTTTGAAAGAAAAAAACTCCAAGAAATTAACAAAAAATAAACAAAAGCTATTGTTTTGAAAATATTTACAACTACTCATATAAGTATAAATATATAAAATTTTTTGTGGCCAGTGTTGTGTGTGTGTCTATGTGTGTGTGTGTGTGTGTGTGTGTGTGTGTATAAAGTCTTAGCAAGGGTGCTCAAAAAAATAAAAAATAAACAACTGGAAACTGTGGAAGGCTTTCCATTTTTCCCCATCTCGCTGCTTTGAGGGCAGCATTGGGCATGTTGTGTGCCATTATCACAGTGATGGAGCATTTTGAGAGAAAATTCACTTTTCTGTCCAGAGAAACTAGGAAAAGCAAATCCTTGGGGCGGGAATCCCTGTTAATTTTTTTTTGCTCTTGCTGCTTTGTCATGAGAGAGACCAGGAGTGTTGAACCGAGTTATCAGTAGGAAACTAAGTTTCTGAGAGAAACCTTGTTTTTCTATCTAGAGAACCAAGAGAAAGGGTTCCTGAGAACTAGATAATACAAGAAAAATTTCAGACATACGATCCGGAGAAAAAAATATATCCTAATTCTTTGTATGAGCTGGTAAAAGTCCCATACTTTTTTCAAAGTAGATAGACACAAAATTAAACCAAGGCAACACAGAACATGCTGAGGACTATATCAGAATATTAACTACAGCCCAAATCCTAGACTCTAAGCTTTGAGAGGAACATGGGCAAGATAGATCAGAGACATTAGGAGAAAGCTATGAAAACTGAACTGACATTAGAACCACTGGCCACAAAATGTGACATACATTTGAGGTCTTTACCTAACCAAGTTGAGTGTCTACTAAAACAAATAAAAATCAACACTCTCCACAAGATAACAGGAGACACAAACTCAAACATGATTTTTAAATTTTCAAGATAAATCCCAAATTATCTGCCATGAAAATAACCAGAAAACTATGACAAATTCCAAAGAGAAAAGATAATTAATGTCAACTTCAAAATGGCCCAAATGTTGGAACTTTGAAACACTTGCCATCACCGTGCTGCCTGAAATAAAGAGGCTTTGAAATGGAAAGATGGAAGTATTCAGATAAATAAAAGTGATATTAAATAATGAAATATTTAGTACTAAAAATACAGCATCTGCCATTTAAGTATATTCATTTGATAGGATCAAGATGACAGGACAGAGTTCAGGCACTTAAAAATAGATCAGTAAAAGTCAAGCAAGCTCAAGAACAAAAAATAATTGAAAAATCAAGTCACAAAGCTTAGAAACTTGGGAGACAATATCAAAGGATGTAGCATTTGTCTCAGAAAGAAAGAGATTCACTCAGAAAACATATTTGATGAACTGGTGACCAAACGCTGTCCGTTTGCAAAAAGCATACATTTGCAAACGTAACAAACTCAGCAAATCTAACTAGAATAAACTTAAGGAAGTGATGCTCACATACATCATAACCAAAAATGAAGAATAAAATATTAGAAGCAATCAGAGAAAACGGCTTGCTAGAGATTTATACTGTTTTAAATGACTGTGGACTGCTCATCAGAAACCATACAGGCCAGAAGACAATGGAATGATAGATATATTTAAAATACTGAAAAAAATTGTCAGTCCAATGTTTTATATCTGTAAAAAAAGTTATTCAGAAATGATGGTAAAATGAAGTCACCGTAAATGAAGGATAATTAAGAGAATTCCTTTCCAACATACCTTCTGTAAAGTAAATTATAAAGTCCCTCAGGCTTAAGGAGAATGATACCAGAAGGAAACTTAGAACTTCAGGAATGAAAGGAAAACAAGAGAAATGGTAAATATCTAGGTACATTTATTCTTCTGAACACCTGGGTGGCTCAGTTGGTTAAGTATCCAACTCTTGGTTTCAGCTCCGTCATGATCTCACAGTTTCGTGAGTTTGAGCCTCACATTGGGCTCTGCCTTGAAGATGTGGAGGCTGCTTGGGATTCTGTGTCTCCCTCTCTCTCTCCTCCTCTCCTACTTGCTCTGTATCTGTCTCTTTCCAAATAAGTAAATAAACTTAAAAACTAAAATAATATTCTTCTTCCAAGTTATTTAAAATATATATCACTAGGGGCGCCCTGGTGGCTCAGTTGGTTGAGCGTCCCACTTTGGCTCAGGTCATGATCTCGCGGTTTGTGGGTTCGAGCCCCATGTTGGGCTCTGTGCTGATAGCTCGGAGCCTGGAGCCTGCTTCGGATTCTGTTTCTCTCTCTCTGCCTCTCCCCTGCTCATGCTCTGTCTCTCTCTGTCTCCAAAATAAATATAAACATTAAAAAATAAATAAATAAACTATATGACTGCTGAAGGAAAACTTATAACACTGCTTCGTGGGATTTTCAGTATATGTGGAAGTCATACATATCGAAACAATAACATAAAAGAGGAAAGGTAAAGTGACCTGCAAAATTACAAGGTTTCCTACATTTTATGCAAAGAAGAAACTACTAATTCTAAATGAGCCACGAAATGTAAGGTATGTTTGTTAAAATACCTAAGGAAATCATTGAAAATATACAGAGAGATATAGCTAAATAGTGAATAGATACATTAAAAAATAATTTCATGGGGCACCTGGGTGGCTCAGTCAGTTAAGCGTCCGACTTTAGCCCAGGTCATGATCTTGGTGCGTTTGAACCTGGCGTCAGGCTCTGTGCTGACAGCTCAAAACTTGGAGCCTGCTTCAGATTCTGTGTCTCCCTCTCTCTCTGCCCCTCTCTCACTCACACTCTGTCTCTCTCTCCCTCTCAAAAATGAATAGACATTAAAAATTTTTTTAAAAATAATAATAATTCTGTGAAGCATTCGTGGAGCTTCAAACCATGAGGAGCAAAACCTAACGTTACTGGTAGGAGAAGTACATAAACCCCTAATTATACATCGATATTTCAACTCCCCTTTATCAATAATACTTAAGAAATAGAGAGAAAATCAGCAAAGATGTAGAAGATATGAGACACATGGTCAGCAACCCTGACTTTATCCACATTAATGAAACAGTCTCAAAAAAACATAAAAATGCAGGTCTTTAAGTACACATGGACAACATAAGAGAGTAATTAGCATTATTAGTAAATCAGGGAGATAAAAACTATAAAAATAATGAGAAATTCCATATCTTATCAATTATAATGGATAACATTTTAAAAGGTTGACAGCACCAAATGTAAGCAAGGATGTGGGGCCACTGGAATGTTCATACATTGAATATGGGAAGGTAAACTGGAACGATAAGTTACAAAACAGTTTGGCAGTTTCTTACAAAATTGAACATGTACCCATTGTGTAATCCAAATAATTCCACTCCTAGGTATTTACCCAAGAGAAATGAAAATATGTCTACAAAAATTTTGCCCAAGAATACTTGTAGAAACTTTGTTCAAAATAGCTTAAAAAATGGAAATAATTCAAATGCCCACCAACAGGAGAAGGTACAAACAGATTGTGGTATATTCATGATAAAAATTCAGGAAAGTAATTTGGCACGAGAGGAGAACAACTAGGAAGGAGACTGAAAAAAATGTTCTATTCTTGTTAGGGGTGGGGATTACATGAATGTCTGCTTTTGAGAAAATGAATTAAATGCTTAAGCTAAGTACTAGGACGTGATGTACACAGGATGACTAAAGCTAACACTTCTGTATGATATATAGGAAATGGAGTTGTTAAAGAGAGTAGATCCTACGAGTTCTCATCACAAAGAGAAAATGTTTTCTCTTTTTTTTTCTTTTTTGTGTTGTTGTTGTATCCATATGAGAAGATAGACGTTAACTGAATCGAATGCATTCATCATTTCACAATATATGTAAATCAAACTTTCATGGTGTATGCCTTAAACTTATACAGTGGTGGATGTCAATTGTGTCTTGATAAAATCGGGGGGAAAAAGTTTATGTATTCCACATACATACAGTAAACAAATACAGAATTCCTTTTTGTAGTAATGAGTTAGCAACTGTGAAACTACTTTCTGTGTGCTCTAGGCTTGATTAAATGAATGAACGTATTGATAGTAATGAGATATAATTTCTCACTCTTGGGAATTTGAAATATCAGTATGAACTCATGGTCTTTAAGACAGAGAGAAAAATAAATAGATATAAAAAATGATATTATATACGTCACATGCCCTTTTTTTTCCCAGTAAGAGCCTAAGACCAATAATACAGGTAGCAATGAGCACACTTACCACCCTGATCTTGGCTGCTAAATATCTTTTTCCACCTGAAGGTTGTGAGGCTTTTTTGGAGAAACAGCTAATTCCAAAGCTGGGGTATGAAAATTAAAAAATAAACCTGAAGTGTCTTCTACTGCCTTCAATAAGAAAATATTCAAAGAATGATGGGAAAAAAAACCCAAAGGACACAAAACTGAATATAAGAGAATCCCGCTGAACAAATACGATACATGTTGAGCATCAGTAACTATATTAATGGAATACAGTCTATTGCATATAAGAATACACGAGCCATCCTAGTGTAGATAAGTAAATAGACAACAAATAAATGAACTATAAATAGTTTATAAAGCATTCACAGTTGTTTTTAGTGGGAGGTATCTATTTATCCATACTAGTGAAAATGAAATTTCTAACAATGCGTTTTGGATCTATAAACATATACCACCGTGGCTTACACGTAGTATGAATTTAATACACATTTGTAAAATTTAGGAAAGGAACACAGCAAAAAAAACAAATGCTACTACATTTATTTAATGGTATTATTTTCAGCAATCGATGCAATTATAAATTTTGCAATAAATGTTAAAACAATTTATCCAAACTACGTGTTTTTATCACCTTTTGAGTAACAGATTACTTAGTCGACCACATAAAAAACTATTCCTCCAAGCAGCATCCTTCCCTTCCTGATGCTTTCTGTGTTAGAGCTCCCAAATATTTCACAAGGGAATCCCATACAGAGAAAATGAGACACTCACACTGCCAGAAATGGGACACCAGGGAGCTTACTAGGATATTAATACACGTGAGTTACAGTAAATTAAACTAAATGAAGAGCTGTCACATAAGGCATAGCGTCTACTGATTACTTATGAGCGATTCTGGATGAACTGCCAGCTATCACCTATTCACTCAGCATCAAACCAGGAAACAGTAATGTTTGCTTCTAGTTGTAATGGAAGTAAAGAACAAAATCGGAGTGGATTTTGTCATTTTGCTCCTGTTATATTCTCAAACACTGAATATACATTAGATGATGTTGATTACTTTTATTTTAAAGAACAGGTCCCCCCAAATTGTATCATAGACTCACAATATTGTTAACTTAGATGTCTAGAACACGTGATACATCATTCCTGTTTCAATTTGTAACGACTGTTTATTCCTTATAATCTTCGTATTCTTCCTGATTCCCATATTTTTCGAATAATCGTATTATTTTCTCTTAATTAAAAATATTGCAATTTGATATGCTTTTTCAGAAAAAACAAGTGACAAAAGACAGCCACTAAGGCAAGTTTATTCACCTGGTTACCCAATGCTAGCTGACGTATTGCTGCACTAAATGTAAGCCTCCAATAGTATTTTTCTCTCTTGTAACTGACCTTTTACAGTTCAGTGTAAAGAAGTGATTGGTTTCATCTGCTAACTTTGAAGTCAACATCACAGCTTTACCTTTTATACTGAACACCTTATTCTGCTCAAGTTCTGTTTTATTAGCTACCATATTTGGAAAACAAAGGCAGATAGTTCAACTTGTGTGCCATTTGAAACTTTACAGCCTCTCATGCCATATCATGCTATTTTTTATCGATCTATCCTCATAGAACATAAGCATAAAATAATGGGAAGTCCCTTGGATTTTACAATGGGTTGAGAACCAAATTCTAAGACTAAGCAAATTAGGTAAAGCAAATCCCTTAGTATCTACAAATTAAGCAAGTAATAACACTTTTGTGAGCCTGAATTCTCTCACTTTTAGCATGAGACTGTTAAACTAGATGACCCAAAGAGTTTATTGTATATCTAAATGTGAGGTATATTCATTTAAGTAAAATGAAACTTAAGAGAAATGGGAATAATAAATGTCTATAAGACTTCCAGTTAAGATGGTCTTCTGAGTTCGGATATTAACTTCCCCACTTCCCCTATTATACAGGACACATATCTTGAGGATACACTGAAATTTATAATGTGGTTCACTTCCTATAACACACTGCCACATGCAATACCAAATATTCACATTGCCTGGGAAGTGTCAATCACCTACCTTTGGCCACCTGCATATCTCAGCCAACTAGCTACACACCCAGAGTTTCCAGCTTTAATGACATTTCTAGACTTGGTTTAAACTCTGTACCAAAGAGATCAGGTACGGCATCCTGAACTGCATCATCCAAGGGGTGATGCAATCTTTTAGAATTGGGACCCGATAGATTAAAGAGACAGATGGAAGCCTGGGACATTCCCCTTCTTTACTATATTAGTTTGTTAGGGCTGTCATAACAGAGTACAATTAGGTGGCTGAAATAGCAACAGTTTGTTTTTTCATAGACCCAGAGGCAAGGAGTCAAGACCAAGGTGTCAGCAGGTGTGGGGTGTCCTCAGACCTCCTTCTTTTGTGTGCAGACAGCTGTCTTCTCTTTGTGTCCTTACATACATGGCCTTTCCTCTGTGTACACATACCCATGGAGCCTCTTCCTCTTCTTCTAAGGATACTAATCCAATCAGAATTAGGGCCCCACCCTTATGACCTCATTTGACCTTAATTACTTCCTCAACGGCCTTTTTCTGAATACAGTCATATTACACGTTAGGATGACACATGAATTTTGAGGGAATGGAATTTAATCCATAACATGTACCTGCTCTGATGGGCTTCTTTAAAACAAACAAACAAACAAACAAATAAACAAATAAATCCAGAAGAATCTTGTATACTGAGTGGACATATCCATTGAGCTGTTTCTCTTTGGAGCTTATCATGAAGTAGTGTCCATTTTGGTAGTCCATCAGTTAGCTTCAATTCATATCCCCTACCTCCGTTTCCTTTCTCTCACTCTTTCTCCTTTAGTTCTTTCTCCAGACTCTGTTTTCCAGAGTATCTGTCATAGCACTGGTACATAAATTGTCTGTATATTGTCTGTATACATCTTTTTCAGGAACTTCTAGATCAAGCAGACAAAATTAAGTTGTAACCTATACAAGATTTGAACACGGTTAACTCATCCCCAGCCTGTTCCAAAAAAGCAGAAAACACACTGATAAATTTACCATGAAGTTTTATGTTTTCTCTGGCCGACTGTGATTAATGGTTGCTAAAGCTGTAGGTTCCAGGGGGGTCAAATTCCTCTGATGTCCTTGTCTTTTAGCTCCCCTGTTGTCTTTGGGTATTCCTAAGAACTCCTTCTTAAATAGAACTCATACATTGTAGATTCTTCAGCTGTGATCAACTGTTACCACGCAGGAGTCCTGCTGATGTGGTGATAAGATGTAGAGAAGGGGATTATTTAATATTATGATTAAATCTCAGTTTTTTGGTGGACCTAAGTCCCTGAGCTGTGACCTCCCCTTTAGTTTTTTTTTTTTTTTTTTTCTTTCCTTCCCCTGAGGTGAGACCAGCTACAGTTGGCCCCAGCCGGTTAATTGCCCTTCTGCAGACTGGGTGAGATAAGACTCTGCTAAAATCTTTTTTCACAGGAGAAAAGGCCTTCGTTACGTGAAACTCACTGGACATATTTCAAATGTTTCCTCTTGCCCTCCTCTGCCAGTGACTGAGGGTGCTTTTCCTTTGTTCTTCACAGGGAGTCCCTGGTGGTGTTCCCAGAAGTAAAACCCATGAAAATGTGGGCACCTCCTCACTCTGATCCTCCAGAACTTTTTCACTCCCCGATAACCCACCCTCAGTCTCCAGCAATTCATCCGAGTTTCTATTTAAGTCTTCCTACCAGTTTATGACCCCACTGGCTTCCATTCCAGAAAGGTGATCTCAGTGTTGCTTCTTTGTATTTCCCCCTCTTCCCAGATCCCAGGGTGATCATTTTCCCTGTGACCTCAATTCTTTCACCGGGCCCAGAAAAGTCATTGATTTTCAGTTTGCTCAGCTTTTTCCCTTGTTGTCAGAAAAGAATTGGTAATTTCCAAGCTCTTTACATTTAGAAGCAAAAATCAGAAGTACGTACAAGTAATTGCATTTTTTTTTATATATAAGAAAGTGCCATGTACAATTCCATGTGGATATCTGAAAATTTCCATGGAATACATATTTTTCTAGAAAAATCTAAATTGCCACAAGTTAACTTATAAAGACGCAGAAATATAAACAGGATGATGCTAATAAATTTAGTCGGTAATTTAAACTTCCTTACAAAAAGACACTAGGCACAAAGAGTATTACAGTAAACTTTATAAGCCTTTTAAGAAATAAGGAATACTCCTTAATTATAAAACATTTTCCCCACAAAACAAAGAAAGAAAATTTCCCTATTAAGAATCTAGGAAAAGAAAGGAGCTTTTTTAACCTAATAAAGTTTATTTAAAAGCAGCCTACAAAGAAATACTAGAAAATGGTGAAACTTAGAAACATTTCTAATTGAAGTCAGAAATAAAGGATGCCTGGGTGGCTCAGTTGGTTAAGCATCTGACTTTTTTTTTTTTTTTTAATGTTTATTTATTTTTGAGAGAGAAAGAAAGAGTGTGAGCTGGGGAGGGGCAGTGAGAGAGGGGGACGGAGGATCCCAAGCTGGCTCTGAGCTGACAGCAGAGTGCCTGATGCAGGGCTCAAACTCACAATGAGATCATGACCTGAGCCGAAGTCTGATGCGTAACTGACTGAGCCGCCCGGGTGCCCCAAGCATCTGACTCTTGATTTCAGCTCAGGTCTTGATCTCAGGGTTGTGGGTTCAGGGCCCATGCTGGGCTCTGTCCTGGGTGTAAAGCCTACTTTAAAAAAAATTAAAAATTAAAAAAAAGTTAAGTCAGAAATAAGACAATGACACCACATATCATCAATTATAATCAGTGTTTTACCAGTGCTCCTATTTAGGTAATAAGACAAGAAAAATAAATACAAGGCAGATACTTCATTTCTTCATTTCTTATTTATTGGCAGAATTCAATTCCTTTATGGTTCTAAGATAATGCCCCGATGTTTTTTTGTTTTTTGTTTTTTGGTTTTTTTTGGCTGGCTGTCAGCCAGGAATGGATATTAGATCCAACCAGCCACTTTAAGGTCCCCTCCATCTCAGCAAAACAAAACCTCCTTCATGCCAACCTCTTTCAAGCTTTGAATCTGACTTTGTCTTCTGCTGACAGCTTGAAAAACTACCCTTCTTTTAAAGAGCTCATGTGATTCAGTCAGGCCTACTGGGATAATCTCACTATCTTAATCTCAACAGATTAATAACCTCAATTACATCTGCAAAATCCCTTTTGCTATATAACGTACTCATGATGATAACACCAGGGGGTGGAGGTCATGGGGAGCCATCTGTGAATTCTGCCAACTGTTGTACACATACCACTGATCATCACATTAGACTGATATTTAGTGGAAGCATAATGCTCATTATTACTCCACTAAAATATTTTAGTTGTAGCAATAATTAATTCATGAATGAGCTGACAACACAGTAGCTCACTCATAATAACGCTGTAACTTAATTCTTGCGTCACTCATCACATACCATCATATCACAAGTGGATGGATTTTGAGAGGTATTGTCAATAGTCATCATCATCTTTGTGATACTTCCCTAGGTTGTAATAGTTGGAGAGAATGATATTTTCAACTCAATTAAAACAAAATCCTTTCTGTGAAACAAAATCACTCACCCAAGAATTTACTTTAGTTAAATCAAAGATACATATCTAGTCATAAACTATAAGTATACATGTTTGTCAAATCCTCACACTAATCTCAGAATGGAAGGATAAAAAGGAGTAAGCAACTTACCAGCAATTTAATGAACTATGAATTAGAATTGATGCATCGTAGAATTGTGCTCCAGGCTGAACAAGGACATCAAATTTTCCTCTGAGATAGATTTCCACTCTGGGATGACCTGAGAAAATATATTGTATATACATACACAAACTAGATATAAAATGGTAAGAAAAATTCCTGCTCTTCCTGAGTCCCTTTCTTTGATTTTTTTTCCCCTTCAGCCTGAAGTGCTTAGAAGGCAGTGGACTTATCAGAGTACTCAAAGAGTAACCTCACCATTGCTATAAACTATTGGCTCTGGCCCAGCTTACAGTCTTGTTGTCTTTGGACCATGCAAGGACTTTTAAAAATTAGAATCAGATGTCACTACTTTTAACAGAAGATTCCATATTTTTTTAGCAAATGTAGATTTTTGTCATATACTGAAACATCAGCAGGTCCAGTAACTCAGAACCCACATTCACATATGTTACCCATCCTCTGAAGGTGTTCCAGTCTAGCTGGTGCAAGCTCTCTCCAGTTTAGGACACCAGCAGGCTGTTTTATTTACTTATATTACCTCCCTGGATTCTATGGAACTTTACATTTTCTACCATTTCTCCTCTCTAAATGTTTTTTCCATGATGCTTTTCAGATATTTTAGTCACGTGGATGTTCTGAGAAAGGGGAGAAAAAAAAGCAATATAAATCAAGAGTATTAAGTACAGAAACTTGACTACACTTGTTTCACTCAATATTTTCCAAACGTCATCGACTGCAGAGCATCTTATTGAGTTGCACTTATTAATATATAACAAAACTGGTCATTTATGGTAATCCAATTTAGTTTTCCTTACCCATTGCAAAGATATGACATGTGGCCTTAGCCAGGCTCTGCTACTTTAAGCCAAAGTTTATATGCTAAAATTTTTGGCAAAGAGAGAGGAGGGAAATTTGAAATCCCAAGATTCTTGCAACAAGAATAAGGGGGAAAGGAGAGTAAAACAAAGAAAGAGGAAAAACTAATCCAAGGTGGTACTTGACCAAGCCAGTCAAGAAAATTTAACCCATGTTCTCTAATATGAACGTTACTGCACTGGCCATATGGAACCATAATGCTTCAGAATTGCCATTGCTGGTTCCATCTTGTCTCCTGTATCTAGTCAATATTCAATGTCTTTTTTTTTTTCTTTATGTTGGTTACTTGTCCCCTCCAAGTAGCCATTAGGAAAGCCATGTACTGTAGTAGAATGCTTCAACAGAGTCCAACATTGGTGGGAATTTCCAGAACCTTCGGGGCCTGGTTCGGTTGAATCTACAATCCAGAACTGCTTCTGCTACCTCTATGATGGCAGGCACAAATTAAGCCTTGATGGAGATTTACACTCACCCAGGATCAGGCTCACACAGCCAAAAATGTTAGGAGATGATGCATGGGCAGTGGCACCCAGGAATCTTCATAGGGCAAGTGGTCCAGAAGACAAATAGGATCAAGCAAATTGTGAGGATAGATACTTAACGATTGATATACTCTTTCAGGTAATGCTTAACCATGAAAATTCAACTCATCAGGAAAAAAGCAACTTTAGAGAAACTGTGAATTAGTTTTCCTTTGCCCAAGGATCATCTGCAATCAGGTTTTTGAACCCATTTTCTCTAGTTTTGTTGTTGTTGTTTTGTTTTGTTTTAATTTACTCATTTCCTTTACATACTAGAAATTCCTATAGTTGTATGTGTGACCCAAGTTTTCCAGTTTCTATCTTTGTTCCTACTATGGCTTGACATTGTTGCTTTCCATGACTGGTATCTTCTATTTCTACATGAAAACAAAAGCATTGCATGTTTATTCACAATAACCGTTTTTTTTAATTTATTTTATGCCAAGACCATTGCGCAAAAAAAGTTGATGGTAACTAAAAATTATCTTCTTCATTGATAGACAATGATTCTTTGAAAAATGAAGATGAAATATAACATCCCATTTATAGTTTCTAGGATCTAAGTTTGAAGAATACTCTCATATAACATATTTTCTACCGACTACATGAAAAATTTCACAATGGTTTTGAACAGGAGAATTTTATAGCTAGATAACTAGTAGGAAAAAGAGTATAAAAATTCAATGGCTTCCTTTTCTGACAGACACACTTATTTTTTTTCTTACTTTATTTTTTCCCTTCTCTATGGGCTCTCTATTTTTTATTGATCTATTTGCGTGTTCTTTTGCCAATATCACGCTGTCTGGATTTCTGTAGCTTTATAGAAAGACTTGACATCAGGTCCTGTCAGTGTTCCGACTTTGTTCTCTTCCTTCAATATTGTGTTGCATCCCCATATAAGATTTAGAATCAGTTTGTCCTAAAATCACTTGTTGTGATCTTGATTGGGATGGTGAGAAATCCATAAATCGAGTTGGGAAAAACTGAAATTTTGACAACACTGAATCTCCCTATTATGAACATAAAGTACCTTTTCATTTACTTTGTTCTTTGATCTCCTTCATTAGAGCTTCATAATTGTCCTCATCTAGAGCTTGTACGTATTTTATGGATATTTTTTGACATGACTAAGTATTTCATTTGAAGGGTTATTAATTTAAATAGTGTTTGTTTTAATTTCTGATTCCACTTATGTATTGTTGACATAAATATTGACCTTTAATTCCTTCCTTAACCATGGATTTAGTTCTTTTTAAAGTTAATTAATTTAATAACTCCTGCTGAGGAAGATATGTCTGTTTATTCCAGTTGTTCATTTCAATTCATTTTGCTTTTTCCCTCTTCTCATCTTCTATCTTGGGTAATATCAAAGATAATAGCTTCCCCTGAGATAACAGCTAACTGTCTTGTGTTCATAGCCAGGGTCTACCTCAGAGAGGAAGCCTAGCTCTTGCTATGTGCACACTATATGTTAAGGTGTGAGCTGGGGACCTTTTAAAATTCACATTAATATAAGATGAGTGCTACTTTGCTCAGAGTACTGATGAGGCAGCTGGATATCAAAGATGTTACATAACTTGGTCTGGGTCACATCAACAGAACACCGTGGCTCCAGACCTTCCCTGAACATTTCTACAATGCACAGTCCACCGTGATAACAGCATGCAGTAATTTACAAACAGACCCCAAAAGTTTAATGGAAAGCTATAGGTATCGTACAACTACAGAAATGTGGGCAGCTTCAGTTCCTGACTATTCTCAGGGACATGATTTAATATAAAATGATTCTTAAACGTATGTTTGTCGTCTCTGTTCATCAGTTCATCTTCTCTGAGGTAAACTAACCCACACACACAAAAAATCAAGTTCTAAAGTCCCTAAGCACCTTACAAACTTTGAAAAGGGACAAACTGGTATCATGTTTTCCCAGTTCTCTCCTCTCTGCTCTCAGAATATGACCACACCACAAAATAATCCAGGGAACAAATAGTTTCAGGAATTCAAGATGGTATTACTTTCCCCAAACTGCACTAACATTGAGACAATTTTAATGAATTTTCAAAGACAGAGCAACTTATTTTTGACAACAATATATCTTACCTATTGGGACATCCAGAAATTATGCAAACTCTAAGAGCAAATATTCTACTGGAAACATGGAATGGTTATTTTTTAATTTTTTTTTTTAATGTTTACTTATTTTTGAGACAGAGAGAGACAGAGCATTAACGGGGGAGGGGCAGAGAGAGAGGGAGACACAGAATCGGAAGCATGCTCCAGGCTCTGAGCCATCAGCCCAGAGCCCGACGCGGGGCTCGAACTCATGGACCGTGAGATCGTGACCTGAGCTGAAGTCGGACGCTCAACCGACCGAGCCACCCAGGCGCCCCTGGTTATTTTTTAAATGTTCTCAACATTTCATGTGTAAGTAAGGATACTTTTATTTTGCTTTCCTCTCACATTTGCCTTCTCTTCTCGTTAGTCTAATATTGGCAAATTAGACCAATGCAATGACAAAATGTAAGTATTGTTTTACATTTTTTTTTTAATATTCAGGAGTATTTGTGCAAGAAGAAAACTTGAAGTGAATCACCTACCTTATAACACCATCCACTCTATATTTCTATTCCAGTGGGTTAAAACACACACACACACACACACACACACACACACTAAAAAACACCTGTGTATTCTCAGACTTGTCTTACACACCCACTCTGTCTTTTTACGTAAATAAAAATTTACTTTTGCAACTTTTCTTTTCACTCTACATATACTTTGCCCAAACCTTCCTTCATATCCGTGGCTTTAATCATCACCTGAAATTTAGATTCTAATATACTGATGACTGCCAAATCCGTATCACTGTCCATAACTCAAAAGATGATACATGTTCCAATATGTTCTTTTATTTTCTTTGGTTTTCTTTTGAAATTTCTCTTCGGCTGTCCCTCTCTTCTTCTTCCTCCTCTCAGAGGATGCTACACTGTACCTTTCATAGATATTCCCTGTATATGTCAGTTGGTCCATTCCTGTTCCCAATTCATGTGAAATTAGCCCTTGCACAATTTCTTTACATTAGCTTGCATTTACTCTTTTCTCTCTGGTTGCCTTACCTTCTAAAGCTCACAAAGATCAATAGAATAATAGCCATGAAATTCTGAAGAAAATGATTTTAAAAACCTATTTTTATAATCAACTAATAGTTATTAGCATTAGTACTCATAAAATTTATAATTAAAATGCTTGCTACTGTTCTCATTGTGTGATTTTTCTTTCGAAAGGAAATTCCTAAAAGGGCCATAAAATGGAAAATATTTATTAACAATGTCAAAACATTAAAAGAAGGTATGGATGGTAGGCAAGTTGAAGAAGAAAGTTTTGTCTTATTTGAAGGAAAGTTTTGCTTGCTGATTATAATATGACCTTAAACTTTATACATATCCTATACATATCCTGTACACCACTAGAGGAAAAAGAGCAACAATTTTAAAAAGCAGGAGGAGGGGCGCCTGGGTGGCTCAGTCGGTTGAGCGTCCAGCTTCAGCTCAGGTCACGATCTCGCGGTCTGTGAGTTCGAGCCCCGCGTCGGGCTCTGGGCTGACGGCTCAGAGCCTGGAGCCTGTTTCAGACTCTGTGTCTCCCTCTCTCTCTGACCCTCCCCCGTTTATGCTCTTTCTCTCTCTGTCTCAAAAATAAATAAACGTTAAAAAAAAAAAAATTAAAAAAAAAGCAGGAGGAAAAAAGCAGGAGAACATAGTAAAATAAAAATTAAACATTGAGAAAAAATAAATAGAAAATATTAACTGTAATAGCAGACATATAATAAATGGATCAGTGGCAAAGTATAAAATCAGATATGAGACAAAACCTATCAATGACTATAATAAATGTGAATGGCTAAAACTTCTCCCACCACCACAACTAAGGCATCTAGAGCAGGAGCAGTGTGAGCCCCTCCCCCAGGTCTCACTTCCCAAGGGTGAATTTCCTCCTGTGGGACACCAGGCCTGAGGTCTGTACACAGGGTTGCTGTTTGCACGGTTAGGTTAAGTAGCTGGAGTTGGATTTCCGAGCTTGTAGTGTCTACCCACATGCATGCAAAGCCCATCATTGTGCAGGATGATGGAGCCTCAGGTAGAAAGAGAAACATAGAATCCTGACTAGGGGCATGTTATTTGCAGGAGTGGGAGTTCTAAATGACCTAGAAATCCAGATCATTTTGTAGGTAACTTTTTCAAAGGATTAAGTCATATTTTATTTCACAGCTTGTTACTTTGATATGTAACTTTTAAGCATTTAGACATATGGTATCTAGGCTTCCCTTTATACTTTTTACTCAAAGCCCTAGGTGGGAAACTCTCTCTCTACCCCCCTGGAAAGTTTCCCTCTGCAGGATGATAAGCCTGCACATCTTAGAGTGAAAAACTACAGCTCTTGAAAAACATTTTTTTTTCCCAATTTGCAGCTACACTTTCTCACCCCTTTGGATTCATTTTTTGTTTGTTCGAAATGGCATACCTAAATAAAGACTGCAAATCCAGCCAGGTAGATGATATTATTCTTTTCTTCTCTGCAGTTTAATAGTCTAGATTCAGTGTGATCCCTCTCACTTCCCGAAGAGAAAATAAGACCTTACATTAGAGTTTCCAAAGTCATGAATATACATCATCTCATTCCGTCCTCACAGCCGCCCTGGGAAGGAGGCAGGTGGGCATCCTGGTTGGAAGAGATAGAGGATGGAATTGTATCATGGGTGGGGCTGGGAATCAAATCTATGGTGTGGATATGTAAATGGATGTTTTGTACTTAAAAGGTTTTCCAGACTGTTTTCAGCTGTGAGATCAGTAGGGCAAAACTCCCCTCTGCAACTTGTGTGCTTAAGCTCCCTGAGCCACATGGCACAGATCTTGGTGTTCCCTCGTTCGAATGTTCAGCTTGTGCTGTGTGGCTGAGAAGAAACCAAAGGGCTGTGCCTGGAAGCTTCCAGACCTCTCTGTGATGGCTGGCCCTTTCTTTCCTGTAGTACGCTAAACACTTCCCCTTTCTTATAGCCTCTGGTGAATACAGTCTGTGAAATCTTTTGAGTCCTTTCAATTAACCGACCCAGTATAAACTGGTACAAGTGTAAATAAAATAAGTAAAATGGCACTCTACTTGTAGACCTTTTCCAAGGAATGTAACCCTACCTTATTTTATAGAGAAACTAAACCAGAGAAGTTGCATGGTTTGTTCCATATCCCACAGCAAATTCCAAATTATTGTATTAGCAAAAAAATAAATAAAAATAAATGTATAGGAGCATAGTCATTGAGTTAAGAATGGTTAAAATTAGGTTTTCACCTCAGGCCTGTTATAAGCAAGCTATACCACTGGAAATAAATTGCTAAATCATCACATCCTTCATATGGAAAATTGAAGTAATAATACAGCTTGTGTCTCAGTGTGACTGAACAAAAATAGAAATATTTCAGAATAGACAGACAATATATCTCTTCCAGGGTGACAGAAGGTGGAAAATGTTCACATCAGTTGACTTTACAGAATAAAGTACATAACTCCTAAGGAAAAACATGGATGGGTGGGTGAGAGAGAGAGAGAGAGAGTGGGAGGGAGATTTGGGAGTAGAATTTGTGACCATTAAAGAGGAAATAAGGAATGCCTCGGCGGCTCAGTCGGTTAAGTGTCTGACTTCAGCTCAGGACATCATCTCACAGCTTGTGGGTTCGAGCCCTGCATCAGGCTCAGGGCTGACAGCTCAGAACCTGGAATCCTGCTTTGGATTCTGTATCTCCCTCTCTCTCTCTGCCCCTCCTCCACTCGGACTCTGTCTTTTTGTCTCTCAAAAATAAATGAACATTAAAAAAAAATTAAGAGGAGATAAAAGGGTCTTATGATGAGAAGAAAAAGATTTCACCACAAAATCCAGCAATATTTATTGATAACTTTCATCGTGGGAAGAAAAATGAGTGGAAGGCAGTGATAGGACAAGGAATGAGACTAAACACATGAAGACTAACTTGAGAAATTACAAACAAACTGAAGAGTTTTTGGGAGGGAGAAACTTAAGAAACAAACAAAAAATAACAACTAAAAGAGCAAGTAACATGATGTCAAAAGAAATCTAATCTGAAGAGGGGAAGAAATGATTCAGAAACAGTTATCACAGAAATGAGGACCATTAAGCTATTGAAAGTAGCTTAGGGATTGAACGATTTTAAACTAATTAGTGTGGTTTTCAATAACATAAAAGATAGAGGTGAATTGAACAGAACAAATAAAAACACAAGTGAACCACACAAAGGACATTTGACATATATTATATACATATATATATATATTAATATATACAAGATTAAAAGACAATGACAACCATTTTTATCATTCTTGTGAATGAGCCCCCCTCCCCCAAATATATTTATTTTTGAGAATTCTTGTGTAAAAAAAAGGATAAAATACATAAGAAGCAGGAGCACTGTGCTGATAACGAGTGACAAAAATGGATTATTCTCTACAAATAGAGATTTGAGAAGAAAATTTTCTAGGTGTAAGTCATAAAAAAGTTCTTGGTCAAACTCACCATGATTCTCCTTTTAAAATTACGTAAATAGCACCTAATGTTATATAAGTACAAAGAGTTGATACTAGTTTTATACTTCGATTAATAGAAAAAGAAAGAGTAGCACACAGGAGGTTGCTAAGCGTCAAAGGGAGATAAAATGTCACACCGAAAAGATTAGCAAAGATCTAGAACTGGAATCATCACTGTGTTATAGCTAATGGCCTACTATTCAGGAAAGCTAATAAATGGGTGTGCAGATTATTTTATAATGAATTAAATAATTAAATTAAATTAAATAAATACAAGTGTGGTTTATGGTAAACTAGTGGAGAGGGTAAACGATCATATATTTATAGTATTTTTTATCTCATTATAACGATTGTTGCAAAGAACATTTTGTAAAGTTGCATTTGTCTATTTGCCTATAGCCTTAGGATAAAATACAAGGAATTACATGGTTTGCTTAAAGTTATAGGGACACTCATGTAATATAAACTAGAATAAACACTGATAAAAAAGAATATAGTTTAAAACACAATTGTTGCCTTCCTCGGTATAGGAACATAGAGAAATCTAAATTGAACACAGCCTTACATTTCTTTTAGAGAAGTATTACACTCATTCAAATTGTTGTCAGGTCCTGAGACACTCAGGTTTTGAGCTCACTCTGCTTTTATATGGGAAGTCCAAATTTGCAAATTTTCACGAGATTTTATGACCTTCTGTTATATGCTTACTAATTTAGTCATTTGGCCTTATAATGTTTTACAATTGGCTATTGTATCCCTTGAGGAAATGTAAAATTGAAAGAGATGTTAAACTCAGATAACTTCACTGCTGATCAGAGAAATGACAGGGAAATACTGTTACACATCATGTCATTTTATGACACTTAAGATTAAGATCATAAATATTTGTTGAATGCTGAAGAGCTGGTCATTGTTCACATATTCCCAAATTTTGAGATGGGGGGAAAGATAGTTAAAATAAATTGGTAAAATTAAGTGGAAAGGAGTATCAACTTAAACTTGACCATGCTTCACATGTTGATAAAAGAACTCTTCAAACTTTACAATGTACTTTGCATAGAATTGTGGATAAGACCAGGATGTCGTACACTAGATTATTTCAATTAAAATGGGACTAATCTATAAATCCTAAACACTAATTTGAGATCTGGATATTACAGACAGGAGAGGATAAGAGGGAAATTAAAGGATGCGTCGGTGCCATTCTAAGAAAAAGTTTAAAAGTGTACACTTTTTTTTTTTTTTGGTTATCTCTTTTGCACCATTCCACTTCAAAGTATAATTTTCTTTTCGTTCTCAAAATCCTGATGTGCTCACATTGCCTTATGTCACTTCCCAACTTCTCAGTCCTATCTCATGCGACCTAAAATTACTTACCTGTCCTCCAAATTTGGAAACTACTTCTCCTTCTTTCCAAACAGCTCATCTGTATTTATATATGAGATGTAAGTTAATCTTATTTTTTTCTTTTTTAGTTTATTTATTTTGAGAGAGAATGTGTGTGCGTGCACACACATGTGTGGATGGGGGATGGTCAGAGAGAGAGAAAGAGAGTAAATCCCAAGGAGGCTCCACACCATCAGTGCAGAGCTCAGTCTCCTGAACCATAAGTTCATGACCTGACCAAGAGTCAGTCGCTCAACCAACTGAGCCACCCAGATGCCCCTGATATGTTAATCTTATTAAATTAATTTTTTTCAAACTTAGCTGATGATAATAATTATCATATTAAATACTAGATTAAATTATCATATTAAATACTAGAAATTTTTGAAACTCTTACACCCATCCCAGACCAATTGATTGATCTGTTTGAATCAACTCATGACAGTGTATGCGTGCATGCCATGTGTATGCATTTATATACTACTGTTATATATGCTAATAATGTTGTTATATATACTACTAATATGTTAGTTATATGTTAACTGATATTATATATAATTTTGTATAACATCGTTATATATATATGTGTATATATATATATATATATATAACATAATATACATATAACGAAATGATGACAAGATGTAAAATGCATCTATTAATTAAGTCAATTACATTTACATTACTTCTTCTTTTAGAAAAGTATTATAGGGATGCCTGGGTGGTTGAGTTGGTTAAGCGTCCATTCGTGGGTTTAGGGGTTCAAACCCTGTGTCAGGCTCTGTACTGACAGCTCAGAGCCTGGACCCTGCTTTGGATTCTGTGTCTCCCTCTCTCCACTTCCCCACCCAGACTCATGCTCTGTCTCTATCTTTAGAAAATGAATAAACATGAAAAAAAGAAAAACATATATATTATAAACAGTAATATATAAAAAAAAACACTGATGAACATCTTTATAGATAAGTATTTCTTTGCATTTGTCACTTATGCTTTAACATAGTTTTCTATGTAGAAGCAATAAGAAAACTATGCTATTAAATGTTTTCTCAAAAAACCCTGACTGACATTGGCATCTGCCTTTCAGATTTAGGAAAGTGTATAACTTATACCAAAAAGTTTGCTCTTTGTGGGAGATTTACTGGAACACAGTCTATGTATAAAAGGCAAAGTTCTTGAAAGAGAGAGTAGAAAACAAAGCAGGACTGAAGTGTTCTGCATTGAAGAATTAGAGGAATTCGTAGTTTGTACCCAATAGTTTGAGAAAGAGAGAGAGAGTGAGAGAGAAAAAGAGAAAGAAAGAGAGATGCTAAGGAGAAAGTAAGGACATGGGTGGAGGGAAAAGGGAAAGGGGATTTTCACCTGGAAGAGAAGAAAAGAAGAACTGAGACACATAGGAGAAGATCAGGTAGAAATCTCATATGGCAGCAAAGAAAGACTTTTCCATGCCAGAGTTTGTGTGTATGTACAATATAGGCATATCTTCCTGATTCTCAATAACTGTGTGATAAATTCAATGGGTTATTATTTTTTTTGCAAAAACCTGTTGCTAAAATTTCTCAAGACTTTAAAGTTTCTTGTAAAACAGTACACTTCATTGTTTTATAACATCCCTTTGTAGACCTTGCACAGTGTATTTAACTGATATGATATTGAGTATAGAAATATAATTTTAACTCTTATAAATTATGCTTTGGTGACAATTTTCATAACTGGATGTTGTCAAAAATCTTGATCATTTCTAAAATTGAAATCATTACCACATATGTTGAAATTTTTTTTTTCTTAATTAAAATTGGTCAATGCAATAAGAGAAATTTTAAAGATTCTTTAGTTCACACTTCCAAATTTTCCTCTGGCTAGGAATGCTGCATTATTTACACTCCATCGAGGGTGCCTAAGTTGGCATCCTTACTTAACGCAAACTTCACTAGATATGAGAAGCTTTTCTCTTTTTCTTCTTAAACTTAGTTAATTTGAGGTGAAAAATCATATATCAGTGTGGATCTGGGGAGACTCTTAAATTTACTTTTTGCACGTTTATAGACCACTTGTATCTCTCCAGCTGTCTTTTATGAATTACCTGCACACAGAAAACGTTTTACTCCTATTAGTGATGGTGTAGAAGCTTTTTCAATATTAAGGTTATCAATAATTTTTGTGTCAAATATTCGGCAATGTCTCCCTACATTATCATTGTTCTTTTAATTTAGGTATGGACATACACTCTCTTTTTTGTGTTCTTGTCATTAAAGCTACTAATATTTTTTACTTATTTTTTTACTTTCCTTGTTTATTTAAAAAGTTGTTTATCCTTCTGTATGAGACATTTTAATTTCCTAGCAATGCATAAGGTTTCCTCCTACTGACGTTATGACTTACATTCTATTTCATTAATGTATCTTTAGTATATCTGGGACTTACTTGGAGGAAAAGTTTGATATGACAGTAATTCTAGCATTTTCCAAATTGCTAAGTCAACTGTTCCACTAATGTTTATTAGCAAAGACCCCTCTTTCTCACTGATTTTAAATGCTAATACTGGAAGGTGAACATTTGGGGAGAAACTTAGATGCTATCCAAACAGAGGACAAACCACTGTTCTTAGAAAGTGCAGCATATGCTTTGGGGAAGTAAGGAGCTCCTCGGATAAAATGATACTTTGAAAAATTCAGGAGGGTGCGCTAAATAAATCCAAAATGCCACTTTGGCATTTCTAGAGAGCATAATGTGGTTTATCTCCTCTAAGTAATTAATGTGTTGTGTCACATTAATAGATTTTCTACTATAATATTCTTCGTGTTCCTAAAATGAACATATTTGGTCATTTTGGGTTATTTAAAATAACATGTTGCAAGAAATTAGCTAGTATTCTACGTGAGGTTTCGTACGTATTGCATTAGCAAAAATTAGCATGTAGATTTTCATTGTCCACATTTTAGTAAAACAATAATGCCGTTCTATTAAAACAAATTCGAGGGGCGCCTGGATGGCTCAGTTGGTTAAGCAGCTAACTGCAGCTCAGGTCGTGCTCTCACAATTAATGAGTTCGAGCCCTGCATCAGGCTCTGTGCTGACAGCTCAGAGCCAGGAGCCTGCTTCAGATTCTGTGTCTTCCTCTCTGTCACTCACCTGCTCATGCTCTGTCTCTGTCTCTCAAAAATAAATAAACATTAAAAAATAATAAATAAATAGATAGATAAATAAATAAATAGATAAATAATAAATAGATAAATAAAATTTGACATTTTTTTGTTTTTCTATCCTCAGTATTTGTAGCATAGAAACTAATATATTGACATTTGACACTTATTTTTATTCCACCACCTTCTTAATATTCTCATTAACCTGCGGAGTTTCCTTTTAGAATTCTAATATTGTATAAGCATATAATTGTATTTTCATGTTTTAAGTTCACTATGCCTTAGAGCAATAAACAGTGCACAAGAAGGTTACTATGAGAGCAGTTCTCCTTACTTGGTTTATGATTTTAATGGGAGTGCCTCTATTACCTTATTATGAACATAATATTTTTTAAAATAATAGATTGCTCACATTTTAATTAGTAATACACAGTCAGGTATTAGATTTTTTAATGTTTACGTATTTATTTTTGAGAGAGAGCACGCGAGAGAGAATGAGCCAGGGAGGAGCAGAGAAAGAAGAGAGAGAGAATCCCAAACAGATGCCTACTGCCAGCGCAGAGCCCATCATGGGGCTCGAACTCCCGAACTGTGAGATCATGCCCTGAGCTGAAACCAAGAGTCGGATGCTCAACCTACTGAGCCACCTAGGCGCCCCGATCATGTATTAGATGTTTTTAATTGCTGAAAGGTTATCTCAATTTATCTGTATTCTACCGCGTATATGTAAAGGCATTGAAATACATCAACATCTATTAGTGTTTCACCGTCTCCACAGTACAGTTTAAGAGCAGCTTCTCTGAACCTACAATACCTAAATTTAAGTTCCACCTCTACCACCCGCCAAGTTGGTAGACCTTGGCTAGTTTGCTGAACTTTTTTTTTTTTCTTAGTTTGCATACCTGCAAAATGGGATAAAAATAAACCACTTACCTCATAGGACTGTTGTGAGGTTTAAAATTCTTAATATGTGTAAAGCACTTAAAAACGCACCTGTCACATAAACTTGTGCTAAACGGGTTTGTGATCATTATGAGATGCAGTGCAATGACTGATAGTATTTTCTAGTATTAACTCCTCTAATCTACCCGATCACTCTTTATATGTATGTTTCTGTCTAAATATGCGTATATACAAAGCGTACACACTTACATTCTTATACATAGTATGAATTATATAAGCTAATAGGTATTTTAGTATACAGCATCCTCATAGTAGAAGTGTGGGTGGACAGATATTTTCTTTGTGTGCGATGTCAAGTTTTGGCATGTTTAACTACGTCCATGTTTCTTTATTTTCTATGCTCTGGTCCAAAGGTGTAGAACAAAATTTGTATTTGTGTTCTATTACTGCCATAAGGAATTACCACAAACTTGCTGGCTTAAACAACAACATGCATTATCTTATAGTTTTGAAAAACAGAATTCTGACATGGGTTGCACTAAATCAAGGTGTCAGCAGGACTGACATTTTTCCTGGAGAATCAAGGGAAGAACCAGTTTCCTTCACTTTTCTGGCTTCTTAAAGACCACTTCATTCCTTGGTTTATGGTTCCCTTCCTTCATCTCCAAAGAACTTCTGTCATCACACCTCTTTCTCTGACTATAGTCAAGAAAGTTTCTCCATTTTAAGGACTCGTTTGATTAGATAGAACGCACCCAGGATAATCCAGGATAGTCCTCCTATCTCCAGGTCTGCAACCTTAATCATATCTACAAAGCCTCTTTTACCACATAAGGTAGCAGATTCTTAGGATTAGGACATAGACATCTTAGATTATTTCTCCTTGTTCATTTCCCACTGAAACTCTCTCAATGCTTTGGAACTCATTTATAAATGCTAAGCTGGTTCTCCCATTCACACCCTCTAAAATCTTCCAAATATTTTGTGACCACCTTTTGTAGCTGTTGGCAGCTATCAAGTACAAACTCTGTCAGATCATTTTACTATGACTTATCTGTTTCAGAGACATTTCAGAGGGCTCTTTTCAGTTATTTCCTAGTTGAAGATATTAGACAGGAAAAATCATCCCAGTGCATTTTCTCATATTTTCCTTCTCCTCTGCAGTAAAATAATTTTATATCCCTAAATCATCTTCCCTCACTCAGGAATAGCAAAATACCTCACTCTTTCTTATTTATACTGGTTGCTTGGGCTACCATTACAAAATGATACTGGTTGGCTGGTTTGCCCAATAGAAATTTATTTCTCACAGTTCTTGATGCTGAGAAGTCCAACATGAAGGTGCTGACAAGATGCTGAGGCTTCTTTTCTTGGCTTATAGGTGGCTGCCATATTGTTGTGTGCTCACATGACCTCTTCTTTGTGTACAAGTGGAGGGAACCATCTCTGGTGTCTGTCCCTCAGCTTATAAAGACATCAGTTCTATCAGATTAGAGCTCTACTTTCTATAATATTCCTCCACCTTTAGAATGAGTCTAGAGACTTTAAGTTTCTCATAATATGCAACTTAGTGTTAAGATCATCCTATAATCATTTTTTGATCTTGTTTTATTTCTTATATCAGTTCAATTTTATTCTTTTCTGGTCATCATTTGTTTCATCATTCATTTAGTTGAGATTTATCTTTTGTTCCTTTTCTATTATCTGAGTTACCTATTAACTCATCCATGTTTATCCTTCTTCTTTTATGATATAAATATTTTAAGCCTGCAAATTTTCCACTCACTGTGAATGACTTTTGCTATATTCACTAAGTATTGGTAAATAGATGTTTAATTCATTCTAGGTGTTGACTAATTTCTTTTTAGACATCAGATATTTTAGGTACTTCTTTTACATTATTTTAATCTTTTTCCAAAGTATATGTCTTAGTGTGTTTAACTAGATGTAAAAATTATTAGATTTTTTAAATCTCAGAGTAAGAAGAAATGCAGAATCCTAGCAAAGACTGAGAATCCTGGAGGAACAGCATAACTGGAAAAGCATAAGATCAAAATCAGGTATGGTGACTTGGAGCTATCAGCATCAGAGAAATGTAGAAATGGAAATGGAAAGTAGGCAGGTGAAACTCAAAGGAAAGTTCAAGCCAGAGATATAAGTCTGAGAATTGTTGGCATTGGGATTGGTTTAAACGCAGAAACATAATTCTTAAGGAAAAGATGCATAACCAGAACGTAGGTAGGTCTAGGACCAAGGGCTAAAGAGCAATATATATATATATATATATATATATATATATATATATATATATCAGTTCCTTAAAACAACTATGAGCCAGCAATTCCACATATAGATATTTATCCAAAAGAATCAAAAATCTATGTTCATAAAAAGAATGTCTATAGTGGCTTCATTCATAATACCTCAATTAAAGAAATTAAAAAAAAAAACATAATACCCCAAAACTTTAGAAATAACCCAAATGTCCACTAGTAGGAACATAGGTAGACAAATTGCATTGTATTCAGAGAATATAACACAACTCAGCCATAAAAAGAAAACCAGCAATGTAGGTGAATCTCAAAAGAATTCCTTAGTGAAAGCAGCCAGACACATAGCAGAACATGTTGTATGACTCCATTTTATAGGAAGCTCTAAAACAGGCAAAACCAATTTTTATTATATAAAATAAATCAGAACGGCAGTTTCTTCTGATGAGAGTGGAGGTTGGACACTGATCAGAAAGGGAGTGAGGAAATTTTCCGGGGTGATAGTGATGTCCTATATCTTGATAGGGGTCTGTGTTATACAAATGTGTGCATTTATTGAAACTCAATAAGAATATATTCCATCATGTGTAAAATTTAGTTCAAGAGAAAAAAAACCCACAAAAATAATAGTTAACTATAGGCATGCTGAAGTATTTAGGGGAAATGTAATGATGTCTGCAACTTACTTGGAAATATGTTTAAAGATTACCAGATGGGGGGCACCTGGGTGGCTCAGTCGGTTAAGCGTCCGACTTCGGCTCAGGTCGTGATCTCGCAGTCTGTGAGTTCGAGCCCCACGTCGGGCTCTGTGCTGACAGCTCAGAACCTGGAGCCTGCTTCTGATTCTGTGTGTGTCTCTCTCTCTGACCCTCCCCCCATTCATGCTCTATCTCTCTCTGTCTCAAAACTAAATAAACGTTTAAAAAATTAAAAAAAAAAAAAGATTACCAGATGGATTGATGATGGATGGTTACATGTGTGATAAAATAAGTGTAGCAAAACATCAATGGTAAATCTAGGTAGTGGCTACATGAGTGTTCTCTTTCTATGTGTGTGAAAATTTTTATAACAAAATGTTGGGGAAATAGGAAGTAAGGAGAAGGTGTCTGGAGTTATGTGGTTGGATTTCCCTTTGATAGGAGAAATGCCATGGCAAGAGTTTGGAGGGAAAAAGGCAGTCAAAGAAGTGTTGCTCCTGGAATAAACCAACCCTGATAGAAAGAGAAGAAATGAAGATAATTAGATCATTTCAGTATTATAAAACTCCTCAGAAATCTCAGTTTATGGAGTTACAAGAAACGTCTGGACATTTTTTGTGGCCCAACTGCTCATCAGTGAGTAAGTTCGTTAAGGGCACAGTCAACATTTTTATGTTTTTCTCTATACGCTTGGCACACAGTGACCAATCATGACATTTCAATTAATCAGATGTTCCTCTTCCTCCTTTATGCTCATCTTGAATCATGCAAAAGGCCAAGAATCCCAGTCTTATGACTGCACAAAGCATTCTCTCTTCCATGTCTGTAAGTTCATTTAAAATCTCTTCTTCACCATTTTACTTGGGGATCTTTTTTGCTCTCTCAATACACTGGAGTCAACGGCATCTCCACTGCATTTTTGCAACTCTGTCTGACAGCTGATGTAAGCTGGCAAAAGACGAAAGATATTTAAAGTGTGGCAGAAGGGCTGAGTTCACGCACAACAGTGACTCTCCCCTCTGATACACTCTTGCTCACTCTGAACTGTGCCGGGTTAAACAAGCCCAGTCTCTCTCTAGCACCTCATCCAGGACTTGAATTTTCTTTAGAGGGGCATGCCCTCACTCATTTGTTTGTATGTTTATATTTTCTTCGGCAGGCAAGAATAAAAGACAACTGAAAGGTGCAGGTCATCTCTAATGGAAAAACGCCGGAGTGGACTGAACTGAAATGTGCCGTTAGGCACACCAGGGACACCTCAGCGTCTTTTGTGGGAAAGGAAAGCAGCATGCAGATTTCCCTAAACTCAGCATGCCATGTAGAGACCGGACCTGAAATTAAAAGCAAACAATTCTTTTAGTTTTTTTTTTTTTTTCTTTTACCGACAGAAAGATTCTGTAAAGTTCTACCACCCACTATGGGGGGTGGGGGAGGATAAAAGCAAAATGATTTTAAAAAGTAGCATGTACATTCAAAATTTAAATTTCTTGCCAGTTCAGCAATGTAAGATGTCATGGGTAACACAGGGAATACTTATTTAAATTTTTCATATACTCTCAGAATGAATCAAGATTAAAACGAGGAAGTGCACATAATAGCGAAAAAGGAGCAAAATCTCAGACTTCCTTCCAGGTGAAAGATTAGCCTTTTAGGACCTTCTTAAATAGCAACTGCTATCTGCTTGCTTTAAGAACAAGCTTGTCAAACATAGTTTTTCTAGACATTTCTACCCCGTTAGATAACTAGCATACACTGTTTAAAAAACAACTGCTGCCTTTAGTCCTTATCAATAATAACAACAATAATAATAAAACACTTTGCAACAGCAAATACATTTGATCTAAGAAGCTGATCAGACATGAAGCGATGTATAAACTCCGGTTTAAACAGCCTGACACAGACATCTTAAAATGTGTTTGGATTTTTCAGTGTACCTCGTAATAGAGAATTTTTTGGAATGGTTAGTGCTATGTACAAAGTAGGTCGGTGCGTACTTTAATTATCAAAATATACCAAAAACCCCCCAAACTTGAGAAAATGTCTTTATTTCAAATTGTAACTTTGCCTTCCACACTCCAGTTGGTACTGGTATTAGACACAGTGACATATAACAGAGAAGGGGCATAACATAGACAAAGCAAACAAAAATTGAACAAAACACAGGAAGATGACATTTATAACGCCGCTGACAAAGGCAGTCACTTCACTTTAAATAATGTGGCAGGCTGCAAAACTATAGTAATTACTAGAATTTCATTTTCATTAACTAATAAACCAAGGAAAACAATTTAAGTATCTGAATGTCATTTTTCAAATGAAAATAAACTGTAAACATTTGAATAACATCACAGCAGGGATAATATACCTAAGGAAATCTATTGAAATATGCGAGTGGATTCATCCTCTTCTATCACATTAAAACCGCAATTGACTGTAAACCTCCTACCACTCTCCACTGAGACTTTAATTGTAAAGATTCCTGTTACATATCATATTAGAATTTAGTTAAAATTGTAGAACACATTATTTCCAATCAGACAGCCAACCATCACTCACAAAGATTTTTAAAAAGGTGATTAATAATTCATCTCAGATAAGGAAAAGATCTATATTTATACCATCTTCTCAGCCACCATAAACTACCTGACAATTGTTCAGTAATGATGCCCAGTAAATTCTTTAAAATGGTAATTTGTCATTCTGTCACTTCATTTGTGACCTAAAATTCCTCACTTGAGGCATCATCAAATAAATTAATCACTTTCCAGGATCCATTTCTCTGTTCTGCACGTTATTATGCCCGGGCTCTCTTGTGTTTCTCTTCATTTACATATATTTAATGGCTGAGCCGTGGTTCACGATGGCACATAACGCACACATCTCATTACAGGTGAAATATTCTAACTGCCACTATCACTGGGAAAGAAAATAACTCTCCCAATTTAATTTTCCTGATGTAACAAAACCATGATTCTTCACTATGAAATGTTGGTGCCATCCATCAGTCACAATCAATAAAATCATCATAGAAGTACGCCTTCTTCAGCATCTTTCCTTCATACTGGTATTATTTGAGGAAGGTAATTAAACTCATAATATGTAATGAATGTAAATGAAGTAAAAATCCTCACGTTAGCTCTCTAACTATGCTTATTTTACAGCTTTGATTTAAAATATTTCCCTCACAACTTACACATATATGAGGCCTGAATAGAGAGAGCCACGCTGCAGAGATATCCATCAACCAATAAAACTAATGTTTAAAAGAGCGTTTTTGATATGAAAGTGCCAGGTATTAATTACTACGTCAGATTTGTTGCTGAAAAGATACCTTCTCTTAGAGTTTACGTATTTTCAGTCTTTCTTCCAACGCAGCTAATAGTTTCTGGGTAGGCACGCTCACGTGACAAATTAAGTGATCTCATTTTAGCAACCGGGTCTGCTTCATTGCTACCTTTTCAGGGCCGCGGGTCCTGCCTGTTCTCCCGTAAGAAATTGTCTCATGGAACTTGGCAATTTTGCCGTTTCTGCCTGAAGAAGCCTGAGAAAATATAGATCAAAGAAGCAGGACGTTTCACAAACAGTGGTTTGGGAATTAGCACTTCCGAACTATTTCCACCCACTGTAAATATTTATCTCAAATTGCTATTGTATTATTTTTGTAAAGGTCAATAGGGAGTGTTTTAAAGTAAACTAGTGTCACATAAACATTGCCCATGTCTCTAAGTATGCTGCAACTTAATTTAACATTCATTAACTGGTTCTCCTCACATACTTAGGAACATGAGTTTCAGGGGAATGGTGCCTTACAGAAGTCCATTTGGAGTGAGGATTCCCTTCATTATGAATTCATCATCAAAGAATGGCGACTTTCTTTATCTTGGAAGTGGTCTCTGTTTGCTTGTTTAAAATAATGCTTGAGAGAGTGTCTAAAATAAGAAGTGAAATATTAACTCTACCTCTGAAACAAAGGAGAAAGTAGGTGAATATCACTGCTCCACAGATGAATGACCTAACTACAATATTGACAAACCATCTACACTGTACTACTTTTCTTCCTCATTAATTATCATATAGTTATTTTTAATGGGCACTTATTTAATAAAAAAAAAAGACTGTGTATGCAGTTTTGCATATGTTTTTATTAACACTGCAGCAGTCTGTGAACCTAAAGCCAAACCTCCATCACACAAACCCCCATAGACTTAGCTGGAAATAGTGGCTAACCACTTGCTGAAGGTCTCTGGGGACGGCCTGAGGTGCCTCTGAATTTTGAGAGTATCATCGGCTCAGAGTGAAGCAAGAGTTTTGATGGGCGTTCCAGCATGAGGCTGGACTGCAGCCCCAGCTGATGTTTGGGGATGGGGTATAGCTGGTTGAATCTTCAAATAGACACCAAAGTGACTTGGGATGTTAACGGGGGATGATGGCGGTGAGAAATAGAAAATGAACTTCTGTCATAATTAAATAAAACAGATGCAAGTCTCATAGAAAACGAGATCGGGATGCAGTGATGGATGTGAATGGTTAAGCTTTAAAGTTATTTAAAAAATCTCATGAAAACTGTAGTCAAGTGGCACTAAGTATGTGTATTAACACAAAAGGAATTAAGCAAATAGTTTAAACTATTTTGGACAATAAGAAAGAGAGATAGAGGAAGAAATGTTTATGATGCATAAATGAGTTCTATGCATTTTAGCAAATTCGATAATCTAATATTCAGTGAACAAAAGTAGATTTTAAGGACAGATGAGAGTAGCCAGTAAAGAAAATAGGTATAAAGGTAAGGTTCATGTCATGAACAAAGAGGAAAGAAGAAAGATCTTTCCAAATACAAATGCATATATTAATTATGTTAAATGTACCAAGGAAATGATTGCCCACATTGTGGAAGAGTGCACTTAACAAGACCAAACATTTAATGGGGGTGGGAGGAATTTCCTTATTACTTAAACAATAATCTCTTCACTCCCCCAGTCATATTTACAATTCTACTAATAAAAGCTACCCAAAGTGAGATCCCTGGATATTGCATTCATAGAGATTTGGCTGTTAACATATGTCCCCTAGTAATAGCACTAGAAAACATTGTTGCTACAATTAGTTGCCTCAAATATTGTTTTCTAAGACTATAGAAAATTTTAAAGCATTGTTAAACTCAAAGCCATAGTTGCTAAAATTAATGCTATATGGGAATGTTCAGTTAAATAGAAGTTTCCATGGGGGAAATCTTAATAAACTTAAGATAGTAAGCTTAGGTCACATATTCTTTTATGCCCGAAAGCCAATGTTTTTATAGGCTACTTAAATAACCAGTTTTGCTGATAGGACTTGCTACTGAAAATTTGAATTACCCCAGAACACAAAGTAAACATTGTATTGAGTTTGATACACTAGTTAGCTAGGTAACTTTGCATAAGTTACATTTTCTCTCCAGAGTCTCTGCCTAATAATGATCTATAGTATGGGAATTAAAAACAAACAAACTAACATATGATTCACAAGATGGCTACCCAAATCAATAAGCAAATAAGTGAAAGTGAGTTATAAAGCTTTAAATATGAGGCTAATTACATTTCTTTTTCTTTTGTGTTGTATTAGTTTGCTAAAGCTGTAGTAAAAAATATCACAGAGTATGTGGCTCAAAAAATAGAAATGTATCTCTCACAGTTCTGGAGCCTAGAAGTCCAAGATCAAGGTATCAACAGGTTTTGTTTGTCTTGAGGCCTCTCTCCTTCACTTGCAGATGACCACTTTTTTGCTGTGTCCTCACACGGTCTTTCCACTATGCATGTGCATTCCTAGAGTCTCTTCCTCTTCTTATAAGGACACCAGTCATTGGATTAGGGGCCTACCCTTAGGACCATATTTAATCTCAATTACATACTTAAACGCCTGTCTTATATAGTCACATTGGGAGTTAGAAGTGTAAAATAAATTTTGAAGACACAACTCAATCCATAAAAAGCATATTGATAATAAAATAAATTCATATACATACCATCAAAAATTGAAAGGAAGTTTTCTTAAGATGACTGTGTTAGAAACCAGGTCTCCCTCTTCTCTGGGAAGATTGCATGCCCTATCTTTTTGCAGAAAGGTAGAGACTCGTGACTAGTTTTGGCCTTTGTGCTGTAGCTATAGGTGATAATTTTAACGGTTGGTTTGAGACCCTCCATCATTGTGCCCCTTGCCATGGTGGTCATGATCTTGAGTTGAGTTGTAATTGTCACAAGATTGAGGCAGCGTGGGTGACTGTATCTCCACATGGAGGAAAACTTCCCTGTATATTTACTCAGAACTGCAGTAAATTTGGGGGCACCTGGGTGGCTCAGTCAGTTAACTATCAGACTTCAGTTCGGGTCATGATCTCATGGTTTGTGAGTTCGAGTTCTGCATCAGGCTTTCTGCTGTCAGCACAGAGCCTACTTTGGATCCTCTGTCCTCATCTCTCTCTGCCCCATCCCTGCTTTAGTGCTCTCTCTGGCTCTCTCAAAATAAATAAATAAACTTAAAAAAAAAAAATACTGTAGCAAATTTTGAATGCATAGGAAATCAACTCTTAATTTTGTTAAACCACTGTGGCATGCACAGCCTAAAGTGACTCCTGATGAGTCACACCCATGCATAATCCCTCGAGTGCAAGAATAATTTATTTTGTTTCTTACTAATAGAATACGCAAAGGTGAGGGGACAGTCAACCCCTTGATTAAGTTCTGCTATCTGGCAAAGGTGAGGGGACGGTATACCCTTGACTATGTTACACTGTAAATGACTCTGCCTTAACAGAGTACAGGGGAAGGACTGTTTCTGGCCTTGAGTATGAAAGCTGCTTTGGTATGAATGGCCCAAAAAACAATACTTTGGCGAGAAACTGTGTGAGGCCTCTAGGCCCTCAACATAGCCCCTAACCAACTCAGAGGAGAACAGCTCTGCCTACAATGTTACAATCCTAGGAAATGAATTCTGCTAACAACCACATGAACTTGGAAGAGGATCTCAACCTCTAAAACGGAATGCAGCCTGACCAACCTCTTGTTTGCAGCAAAAGACTCTGGTAGAGTGTTGATTTATTTATTTATTTTTTTTTTAATTTTTTTTTCAACGTTTTTTATTTATTTTTGGGACAGAGAGAGACAGAGCATGAACGGGGGAGGGGCAGAGAGAGAGGGAGACACAAAATCGGAAACAGGCTCCAGGCTCCGAGCCATCAGTCCAGAGCCTGACGCGGGGCTCGAACTCACGGACCGCGAGATCGTGACCTGGCTGTAGTCAGACGCTTAACCGACTGCACCACCCAGGCGCCCCGAGTGTTGATTTATTAAAACTTTTGCTTTATTAAGAGATCTCTATTTGCACTTTGAGATAATGTATGCTGTTTTGAGCCACTGAATGGTAGTAAATGGTAACCAACAGTACAAACCTGACATGGCCACTGAGACCTTTAGGATTGTCAGTCCCAACTGGTAGTGGAACCACTGGTAAAGTGGAAGCAATAAGGGCTGGTTACCTGAGAAATTAGTTGGATAACTGACTGAACAATCATAACTCAATAAGAGTCCAGAAGAATGGGCTGACAACGTTCGGAAGGGAAGTATGTTACTCTGTTAATCTCTCACTTACATTTTTGTCCATTGGGTGATGTAAAGAAAGCATATCTTTTGAATTTCAAGATGGCACGAAGTTTAGAGGGTTATCAAAAGCACTAGAATTCAGAAATAGGATCTTGGGAAATCTACAAAGGATAAATCTAGCAAGTATTAATTAAAATGAAATTAAAGGTAGGGTCTTTGTTACCAAGTCCAGCCCTGACCTTTGGCAACTGCAGCTACTTGACTTGCATACCATGATATCAACTGTTGCTCCTTCCACCAAATGTGAGAGAAGCATGAGCTGAAGCACACCTCTTTCATTCTGAAAATATTTGGCCACGCTTAACCTGGTGTCATCTTCCTCAGCATCATCATCAGAAAACACAACTTAAGAACTGTCGTGACTTCTGTAGAGAAAAGATAACAGGCACAATCCCTACATATAGAAAATCCCACACTTAAGAAATTTATATGCACTCTAAAAACAGGACATAGATTTGAAATAGTTAAATACACGATCCCAAGACATTCAAGGAATGGAATCCTCTAATGCTTAGAAAAGGTTTGACTAAGGAATTGCAGAATGGAAACTAAAATGTGCCAAACTCAAAAGAAAATTACTTAATAAAAGCCTTTGTTTGTTTACGTGTGGGGTTGAACCCTAAATAAAACAACTGAGACAGCTCTAGTTCCTTCTAAATGGCAGCACCCCAATACAAATGATAAAGTAAAATGTTCTCTCTACAGTTTGTAGAACTGTAGAACATCAATAAATACATTAAGTAAGTAATATCTGTCTTGTACATCTTGTCATTGAAGTTTATGAAAGAGCTTCTGGAAGTTCCTTGTATATAAATTAAGTAATTGGGAATAGTTTCTACTGTTCAGTAGAATATAAACACAGACCTGATTGAAAGCATGGTATGGTCTCATTTAGTCTTGATTCTACCAGATAGATAGATAGATAGATAGATAGATGATAGATAGATAGATAATGGATAGATAGATGATAGATAGATAGATAGATAGATAATAGATTTTTTTTTACTGAAGGATTTTAACACTTTATTGCAAAATACTAAAATGGCATCTTTTTCCCCCTCTCCTTTGACATTTGACTGCTATAGGTGCATTGAGTTTTAAACCAAGCATTCTGTTATCATTATAGAAACAAACCAAAGGGAGAAGTTGTCCACTGTGAATAATGCTGTTGCAGTTGAGATGGGCGGTGGGTATGTGGATTTCAGCATTTTCAGTGGAGTGGTGTCCAGTAAATATATGAGCCCTGTACCACCTCTGTATATTTTTCACAAAACAAGACAAAATGAAACTGACAAGTGCAACTAACTCATTCCAAAGTTTCTCCCCTTTTAGTAGTCTCAATCGTGGGGAAGCATGCCTAAATCCTGAAACACATTTTCCCTGTTTTTCCTATTACGCAATGTAGTGAGACTGTTCTTTTTCTTCCTTTAATTGTTAGCATTACCATTTGTTGTTTGGCTTTGTGTGGTACTTAGTTTCAATGACAACAATTAGTAGTAGATGTGCTTTTGCTCCTCAATGCTGGGAATTGGATTTTTTTTTTTTTTTTTTTTTACAGGCACATCCTGTTTTCAGTAATTGGATGTACCACCAAGGAGTAAAACAAAAGATGAAACATCCTTCAAAGGAAGACAAACGGAATTAATATTCCAATTAGGTAATTACAATCTACCAGCCTAAAAAAACTCCAGTCCTTTCCTTTTTAATCGCAGATTATTGTGCAACATAGCTCTATTATACTTAAAGCCTACTTTCTTACACCATACACAAGAATGCTTTTTAAGTTTGAGTTAAAATAATTTCTTCTAATGTTTAGAGAGGCTAGTTCTGACTTCCTTGGAATTTTCTGGCAAAATATGGCAAATGAACCAATTTCTCGCAATGTTCTTGGTATCTTCACCTAATTTAAGGATCAAATAATATGAATCATTCACATGACACATTGTAACATGTTGGATTCTTTCACTGAAAACAATTGTGTAGGTAATATTAAGAGAATGGACTCAGGAGTCAGACTGCCTTGGTTCAAATGCTGATAATGTTATTTGTCAGCTGCATGGCCCTGGGAAATTTCCTTAAACTTAGTATCTCAGGTTTTCTCCAATGTACAATTGTAATAATTCCCACCTAATTCTATATAATAATAATAATAGTTAATACTTGTGAGCATTTAATATGCACCAAACCCGTTTCTAAATACTTTACATATATTGAGTCTACACATGTATAAACCACCTGGAATAGTTTCTGGTAAAATCTGAACACTCAAGGGGCGCCTGGGTGGCTCGGTCGGTTAAGCGTCCGACTTCAGCTCAGGTCACCATCTCGCGGTCTGCGAGTTTGAGCCCCGCGTCGGGCTCTGGGCTGATGGCTCAGAGCCTGGAGCTTGCTTCCGATTCTGTGTCTCCCTCTCTCTCTGCCCCTCCCCCGTTCATGCTGTGTCTCTCTTTGTCTCAAAAATAAATAAACATTAAAAAAAATTAAAAAAAAAATCTGAACACTCAATAAATGCTAGAAATAGTAATTACTAGTATTAGGATTAGTCACAGTCATAGTACTAGAAACAGATGTGGTAGAGTTCTTATCTATTTTTTTGAACCTCGTGTTTGTTATAGATTTCAAATCCCGCTCCATACCAGAAGGACATTCCAAAACTGATGCTTAGTGCTAGTAAGAGTTGAGATACTATGTCATGAGTATCTATAAATGGTGGTGAAAACTTTCCATTCAATCCTTTATATTAAAAAACTGTCTTTAAAAAACAATATGTACTGGTACAAAATAAGTTTCACCTAGATGAGTCCAAAATAACAATATGGAAAAACAAACAAACAAACAAGCAAAACAGGGAGTATAATACAAGTTCCCTACACTAACAGAGACTCATGGGAATACTGAACAAGTGCTAACAACTTCCATTTTCTCTATTAAAAATGCTGAACATTAAAAAAAAAAAAATTAACGGGAGGGGGGTTCTGGGTGGCTCAGTCAGCTAAGCGTTGGACTTTGGCTCAAGTCATGATCTCACAGTTGATGGGTTCTAGCCCTGCGTTGGGCTCTGTGCTGACAGCTCGGAGCCTGGAGCCTGCTTCAGATTCTGTGCCTCCCTCTCTCTCTGCCCCCTCCCCTGCTCATGATTTGTCTCTCTCTGTCTCTCAAAAATAAACATTAAAAACAATTTTAAATACTGTTTTTATGGTGAAGCGTGGTGCTTTTTGTAAGAGTAAAAAACAAAAAGTTAGAGTTCTCCTTTCTCTTGTGTACACCACAATTCCTCTGTGTTTGGCCCCCAAATGCCCCATACCTCTCAAGTGGAGATAAAGTGAGAACATCTCACATGCAGACACACTTACGTATGCTTACCTGCCCTCTTGTGCTCGCATGCATGCTCGCCCCCGTGCCCTCATTCTTGAGAGAGAGAAAATGTAAAGCAATAAAGTTATGATTCCAAACACCAACCTCAATTTGAAACTGTTGAAGGATATTAGTAATTACAAATAGCCATGTATTTTAAAGATAATGTCAACATTTTGTTGTTCTTGGGTATTTTAAAGTGTCGAGTAAGAACACACACCGTGGTAAAAATCAAATCAAGCAGCCAAGTGTAGTATAAAGTAAAAGGGCCACATCCCCATTCCACTCCTCTAAAGAAATCATTGTTCATAGATTGCTTTATGTTCTTGCAGGTTTCTATGATTTGTTTTTTAATCTTGATAACATTATGACTATCCTTTCATGACAGTATTGATAGATTTCTTTTACTAAATATTGGAATGCTCCTCACCCATTGGGACACAAGACAAAATCTGGAGTATACATTAGATGAGGTGATCAAGGAAGCAGTGGAAGCTATGTGAACAGACTCTTGAATAAATGTGCTGGTATGCCATACCAGGGAATGGAGTTATCCTTATGACATGTAGGCTTTGTTCCCTGTCGCTACTATTTCAAGAAACTAAGTGGACTTTTGCCAGGTAAAGGCTGTGTAATTCTTCGAGTGCTTTGGTTATAAAGAGTTCTAAAAGTGCAACAGATGCACATTTAAAATGCTAATAAATATTTCCAAATTGTCTTCCAATGTGGTTTGCCATGCTTTGACACAAAGACTGTGAGTGTTTCTATCCTCCCAAACAACCTATCAACCCTGCAGACTGTCACATGTTTTAAATGTTTCTTAATCTTACTGGGAAAAACTGGTATTTCTACTTCTGTTTCCTCAGGTACTGGTGGGTTTGCAAACCTTATGTATTTTTGCATTTTCTTATCATTACTTTTTCATTTAACTATGTTTTTGCATATGTAGTATTGGTGTTTTCCCAAGGGATATGCAAGAGTGCTTTGTGTAATAAATTAGATAGAGGTTGAAAGTAATTTCCCCCAGTTTTAATAGCTTTTTAAAAAATGTTTTATTTATATTTGAGAGAGAGAGCAGGAAAGGGGCAGAGAGAGGGGGAGACAGAGAATCCAAAGCAGGTTCAAAGCTTTCAGTGCAGAGTCCGACATGGGGCTTGAACCCATGAACCATGAGATCATGACCTGAGCCAAAATCAAGAGTCAGATGCTTAACCCACTGAGCCACTCAGGCAGCCCCAAAGTAATTTACCTAGTTTAATGTTGCTCTTCCATTTCAACTTTGCTTATTTTGCTTATTAATTTTTTTGAAGATTTATATAGTTAAAAATTATTTTCCTTATCTATTTATCATTAGGTACCTACACTGTGCCAGACTGTGTTCTAGGAGCCAGAAATATAAAAGGATTAGAAATGTTTACAATCTGATGAAACGCGATACACAAACATTGTATAAATGTGTTGTACAAAGGATAAGCAGGAGATAGAATCAAAAAGTGTTGGGGGATATGGGTCTGCTCATTTACATAAAGGAGTTGAGGAAGGCCTCTCTGAGAGGGTGACATTTAATCAGACACCAGAAGGAAGTGCAGGATAGGTCTCCAATCAGAAAAACAGCAAGTGAGGTAGAATATTGCTGAATGTGTGTGAAGAATGGCAGAGGCCAAAGGCTTAGTAGATGATCAAAGGGAGAGAGAAACAAATGAGGTGAGAGAGGAGGCAGGTATAAAACCAGGTAGAATATCATAGGCGATGATGTGAAAAGCCATTGGGAGATTTTGAACACTGTGTCTGATTTAATGTTAAGGAATCATTCTACCTGCACTACAGAGAAAAGATTATAGAGGTTGAGAAAAAAGGCTGAAACAGAATATTTGTGAGAATATTGCAAGAGATCAAGTAAGAGAGAAAGCTTCAGGGCATTTTACTATGCTTATGAATTACTTTCTTGAAGAGCAAAAAGACAAAATTTACATATAGTTTCTTCTTAAAGTGAAGTTAAAATTTTTGTATGTTAATTAGCTATTTTATCACATGCAATCTATCTTATTTTTATTTATTTTTGGATTGAGATCTAATTGACATAAAACATGGTGTGAGTTTAAGGAGTAAAACATGTTGATTTGATACATTTACATATTGCAATATGATGACTGACGTAGCATTCTACAGGTCACACAATTATCGTTTCTTTTTTGTGGTGACCACATTGAAGACTGAGTCTCTTTTCAACTTTAAGCATATAATACAATATTGTTGACTATAATCACTATGCTGTGCGTTAGATCTTGAGAACTTATTCTTCTAATTGCAAATTTATACTCTGGAACATCTCCACAGTTACCCCACCCACCCCTCATGCCTCTACTCCCTGGTAACCACCATTTGACTATAAGTTTCTATGACATTGGCTTTTATAGATCCCACATTTAAGTGATAACATACAGTATTTGTCTTTCTGTGTTTAATTTGTCTCGCTTAGCATAATGTCCTCAAAGTCCATCCATGTTATCACAAAGGGCAAGATTCTTTCTTTTTATGGCTAAATAATATTTCATGACATATTCTTTATGCATTCACCCATTGACAGACACTTGGATTGTTTCCATACTATGCCTATTGTGAACAATGCTACAAGAAACATGACAGTGCAGATACCTCTTCTGCAGACTTTTTTTTTTTTTTTTAAGAGAAAGAGAGCATGTGTGAGTGGGGAACAGGGGCAGAGAGACAGAGAGAGAGAGAGAGAGAGAGAGAATCTTAAGCAGGCTCCAGACTCAGTGCAGAGCCCAACATGGAGCTTGATCCCATGACCCTGGGATCATGACCTGAGCTGAAATAACGAGTCAGAGGCTCAACAAACTGGGCCACCCAAGAACGCCCAGCCATCTTTTTGATATCTTGTTTTCTTTTATTTTTAAGTTTATTTACTTATTTTGAGAGGGGGAAGGGGCAGAGAGAGAGGAAGAAAGAGAGAATCCAAAGCAGGTTCCACACTGACAGTGCACACTGACACTGATGCGGGACTTGAACTCACAAACCACAAGATCATGACCTCAGTCGAAATCAAGAGTCAGACGGTTAATCTACTTAGCCACTCAGGCACCCCTTGATATCCTGTTTTCCTTATACCCAGAAGTGAGATCTCTGGATTATATTGTTCTATTTTTAATTTTTTGAGGAGTGTCCATAGAGTTTTTCATAATAGCTGAACCCATTTACATTCCCACCAATAGTGCACAAGGGTTGCCTTTTTTCCACAATCTCACCAACATTTTGTCTTCTTGATGATAGCTATTTTGACAGGCTTGAGGTGATATCTTATTGTGTTTTTGATTTGCATTTCCTTGGTGATTAGTAATATTAAACATCTTTTCATGTACCTGTGGGCCATTTGGATGTCTTCTTCAGAAAAATGTCCATTTGGTTCCTTTGCCATTTTTAACTGGATTATTTGGCGGTTTTTAGTTATTGAGTTGTATGAGCTCTTTATGTGTTTTGAATATTAATCCCTTATCCAATATGATTGGCAAATATGTTCTTCTACTTTGTAAGAATGATCAATTTTGTTATAATGTCCATATTATACAAAACCATCTATAGATTCAATGCAATCCCTATCAAAATTCCAGTCGCATTTTTCGCAGAAATAGAAAATGCAATCTTAATATTTGTATGGAACCACAAAAGACTCCAAATAGCTAAAGCAGTCCTGAGAAATAAGAATGAGGAATCACATTTCCTGATTTAAAGCTATACTACAAAGCTATACAGTTAAAACAGTATGATACTGGCATAAAAATAGACAGACCCATGGAACAGAAATAAACCCCCACATAAAAAGTCACTGGTACTTGACAAGAGAGACAAGAACATCCAATGGGGAAAGGATAATGTCCTCAACAAATGGTGGTGGGAAAAGTGGATAACCACATGCATAAAAATGAAATTGAACCCTTATCTTGCACACCCACAAAAATTAACTCAAAATGGATTAAAGACTCAAACATAAAACCTGATTCCATAAAACTCCTATAAGAAAACATAGGAATGAACTTCCTCAATATTGGTCTTGACAATGGGTTTTTGGATACAACACCAAAAACACAAGAAATAAAAGCAAAAATCAACAAGGAAAACCATGTCAAGCTAAAAATTTGCACAGCAAAACAAATAATAAAATGTGTAATTTATTTTAGAGTAAAGGCTAAAATAGGGTTTCTACTTTTTTCCTGACATTGGCCTCTATTTTTTCAAGGACTGTTTGGGTTGAATGTTTTGTTTTGTTTTTTAATTTTTTTTTTGATGTTTATTTTTTTTGAGAGAAAGACAGAGACAGAGTATGAGTAGGGAGGGGCAGAGAGAGGGAGACACAGAATCTGAAGCAGGCTCCAGGATCTGAGCTGTTAACACAGAGACCAACACAGGGCTCGAACTCACGAACCATGAGATCATGACCTGAGCCGAAGTCAGATGCTTAATCAACTGAGCCACATAGGCGTCCCTGGGTTGAATGTTTTACATTTAGAAACTCACCAAGAATTTTTTTTTGTAAGTAATAAATTAGAGATCCAGCTTTAAGGGTTTTTTTCCCCCCGAAAATGATCTAACAACTTTTTATTTAAAAATTTATCTGTCCTAGACCAGATTCTTACAGGTGTTTGAATGTATTTCTGGACCATGAATTCATTGATCTTCTTGATCTTTGATATTTGTGCCAGTACAATGCAATTCTAGTTATTGCTGCTTTTTAAGGTATTTAATATGTTTTAAGATTCAGTAAAGAGAGTAAAATCATTCTATGACAAAACTAGCTACAACTCTTCTGTTAAGCTATTTATAATTAACTTTCTCTACCATCTTTAAAAGGTAGATAAGCAGAAAATAAGAAGAGCCAAAAAAAATTATGTTTTTAAAATGTTACTTGCAGAGGCTCCTAGGTTAAGCCTCTCCAGTCAGTTAAGCGTCTGACTTTGGCTCAGGTCATGACCTCCTAGTTCATGGGTTCAAGCTTCATGTCAGGCTCTGTGCTGACAGCTCAGAGCCTGAAGCCTGCTTCGGATTCTGTGTCTCCTCTCTCTGCCCCTCTTTCCCCACTCTCTGTCTCTCCATCTCAAAAGTAAACATTAAAAAAAATTTAAAAAAGTATCAAACAGTTCAGTCACTGGTATCATTTGAAACATAGATTTTAATTTTGATGAAGTTGAATTTATTTTTTTCTTTCGCTATTCATATTTTGTTGTCATAAACAAGAATCCATTGCCAAATCTAAAATAGTACAGAATTACCTTACATTTCTACTAAGACCTTTATAGATATGTCTCTAGTATTCAGGTCTTTAAAAAAATTTTAGTTACGTTTTGTATATGGTATGATAGTATTTAGGTCTTTGAAAAATTTTTAGGTACTTTTTGGATATGGTGTGATAAAGGTGCAATTTCATTCTTTTGCAGGTGGATATCCAGTTTCCCATTCCATTTGTTGAAACACAACTGCTTCCCCCATTAAAGGGTCTTGCTATCCTTGACAAAAATCAGTTGACCATAAACACATGGATTTATTTTCGGACTCTCAAGTCTATATGACTATTCTTATGGCAGTATCGCAATGTCTTGTTTACTGTGTTGCTTTGTAGTCATTTCTGAAATTGGGAAGTGTGAGTCTTCCATAGTTTTGCTTCTTTTTTGAAGGTTATTTCGCCTATTCTGAGTTCCTTGCAACTCCATATGAATTTTGTTTCTTACTTTCAAATTCTTTTTTTACCTAATTACCCTGGCTAGAACCTCTAGTACAGTGCTGAAGAGAAGTGATGAGAATGAACATCATTCCCTTTTTATTGATTTAGGAGGAAAACGTCCACTCGTTCACTATTACATATGTTAGTTGTGGGTTGGTTTTTTGTTTGTTTGTTTGTTTTTTTAACTAAACTTTTATCAGGTTAAGGAAGGTCCCTTCTCTTCTTCGTTGAATGTTTTTATCATGAAAGAGCATTGGATTTTGTCAAATGCTTTCTCTGCATTTTAGTGTTTTTTTTTATTTCTTCTTTTTTTTTGCATGGTGTGTCTAGTAAGATCAATGTGTTTTTTTGTGTGTTTTTTTTTTTACTTTTCTGATATGGTATATTACTTTTTTTAATGTTTTTATTTGATATTTTTGAGAGAGAGAGACAGAGCATAAATGGGGGAGGAGCAGAGAGAGAGGGAGATACAGAATCTATGAAGCAGGCTCCTGGCTCTGAGCTGTCAGCACAGAGCCCAACGTAGGGCTCTAACCTATGAACCGTGAGATCATAACCTCAGCAGAAGTCAGCCGCTCAACAGACTGAGACACCCAGGCACCCCTGATATGATATATTATTACATTCATAGATTTTCAGATGTCAAACCAAGTTTGCATTCTTGAGATAAAACCCACTTGGTCGTGGTGTATAATTCTTTTTATATGTTGCTGAATAGGTTGGCCGGTATTCTGTTGAAGATTTTTGCATCCATATTCATAAAAGCTATTGGTCTGTAGTTTTCTATCCTTGTGAAATATTTGTCTTGTTTTGGTATCAGGTTAATCCTGGCTCCAGAGAAAGAGATGGGAAGTGTACTCTCCTGTTCTATTTTTTTGGACAACTTGTGAAAAATTGAAATTAATGTTTCTCTGAATGCTCAGTGGAATTTACCTGTGAAGCCATTTTGGCCTGGAGTTTTCTGTGTGGTAAATTTTTTCGTTTTGACATCTATCTCTTTAGGTGGTATAAATACCCTCAAGTTTTCTATTTCCTTTAGATTCAGCTTCAGTGGCTTGTGGGTTTTTGGAAATTGGGCCAGTTCCTCTGAGATATCAAATTTATTAGTGTACAATTGTCAGTACTATATCTTATAATCAATTTTCTGTATGAGGTCATTAGTAATGTTCCTACTTTGACTTCTGGTTCTAGTTTTTTTTGGTCAATCTAGTTCAAGGTTTGCCAATGTTTTAATCTTTAACAGTAAGAACAACAACAACAAAAATGGATTTAGTTTTGTTGATGTTCTCTAATTTTCTTTTAATTGTATTAATTTCCATACTAATCTTTATTATTCCCTTCTTCCCGCATGCTCTAGGTTTATTCTTCCAGTGCTTTAGGGTGAAAGATTAGATCAATATTGATTCTTTAAAAAAAAAAAAATGTTTTTAATGTTTATTTATTTTTGAGAGACAGAGATAGAGCATGAACCAGGGAGGGTCAGAGAGAAAGGAAGACACAGGATCTGAAGCAGGCTCCGGGCTCTGAGCTGTCAGCACAGAGCCCAACGCGAGGCTAAAACCCATGAACCATGAGATCATGACCTCAAACCTCCCATTGTGAAGTCTCTGATGTTACTCTTCAAGGTCACAGCCTTCAGTATGCTTACACAGGCCCTCTGATGACAGTGTATTTGGCAGGACTCTTGGATTGTCTCTTTCCCTGACCACATTCTGGTATTAAAGCCCCACTAAATGCTGGCTCATTGTTCTATTGTTTTCCGTAGTGCCCTGGGGCACAAATGCCTTCCAGACTATTCTTATCAAATTTGGGGAACTTGAAGTTATCTTCCTAGGGTCAAAGATTTGTTCTGATCCCTAGAGAGCTCTTTCAGACATCTATTGTCCCATTTCTTTCCAGTAAACTGTCCTGCAGTTTAGCCCATATATCCATAAATCTACTCATCTCTTATCAATTGTCTCTCACCAAAATGCCCATCATTTTTTGAGAGTGCCCTTAGGCCTAACTTCTTCAGTCTTGCACATAAAGTCAAGTTCCTTTAGAGAGGAATTTGGAGTTCACTGTTCGGTGGCTTGCTTGACCCACCCAAGCAAAATCTGTAAGCCATGGCTTTGGAGCTGGTAGCAGATGTTAGTGGAGAGCTTCTCTTTAAGTGACATCTTACTTCGGGAGCTGAACACTCAATGGATAAGAAGGGGCCAGCATCTTTGGTTTGCCTCTCTTGCTCTTGGCATGGAACGCCACCTAGTGGGCCAGCATAAGGGCGACTGGGGTCTCCACTATTTTCAGCAGCACCAAGCCCAAGGTAGAGCCTCTGTCCCATGAGTAGGGATTAAACAGATGAAGAGAGCCCCCAACTCTCAGCCACACTCACCCGTAACTTCGCCTCAGCAAATCTAGCTGGGAGCAAGATTAGAAACGCTGATGTTCTGTACCCTTAGGACAGATAGACCTTCAATTGGTTGCTGGAGGGAGGAGACAGGTCTTCTCATCTAGTGTGAAATGGAGGTTTATGTCTTCTTGAACTAGGAGGGAGAGATGAAGGGCATGGGTCTTTGTTCAAATACCACACATTCTCACAGTTCTTACTGAGTTATAGTAGATTTTCTTGATTAAATGTTTCTTCATTTGCTGTATGTCCTTAGGACCATTCCCTGAAACTTTAAATGGTTATATTTATTTATCATTTTCCCCAGTTTTACTGGATTGCAGAGCTCCTCATACAGTTGTGCCAGAAGCAAAACTCCCAATTTGCTTGTTTTTTAACTGCAAAAATATAAATAGATTCTATTCTATATAAATAGAATCATATGGATGTACTCTTGTTACGTCTGGTTCTTTCCCTCAATATTATGCCTCTGAGATACCACTATGTTGTTGCAAGTAGAGGTAGTTTCTTCTCTTTTGCTGCAGGTAATGTTATGATAGGAAAAGACAGGATTCAGTATGCAGAACGGGAGAGGCTAGGGCTTGAAGGTCCCTGGGTGGGGAAAAACACAGTATTTGAAAACATTTCTTCTGGGGAATGTCTGACCTCGAGCAAACTCCCTCAGGAGCAAAGTTCCTCTTAAGAATGTAACCGAAACCACCTACTCCCCTTTAGGAATTTGACAAAAGACCTGATGAAAAATCAACAGACCATAAAAGTTATGACCCACAAGGAATGGTATGGCCATAGACCACCCCTCAAACCAAGGAAACGAGCCAATCAAAAAGGGTGACTAGGCATTTAGAGTTACCTAGCCAATAAGGGTAGAACCTGAGAGGAAACAAGGGAGTAGGAACAAGAGGGAAGGCGTTCACTTTCAAATGCCCCCTCTCAGTAAACAACGCTTTCATACTATTTTTACTTTCTCATCTTCTGCTGTAATGAACTTTTGCCTGCGGCTCGTTTTAGTCTGTGTCCACCTCTTCATTCTTCAAAGCGGTGAGACAACAGATCCCGGGTATTGAGGTAAAAAATCCTGCAACAATATCTCATTGTATGAATATCCCATAATTAGTCATTATCCTCTTGAATGTTACTGGTCTTCAGCTATTATAAATAAACCTCCTCTGACAATTTTTCAGACATTTGTTGGATGGACATAAACAAGTGTTTGTTCTTAGCCTAACCCTAGAAATGGAATTCATTGGTCATAGAATATATGTATGTTTGCCTTTAGTAGCATTTGTCAATTTCTTGAAATTATTTTCCCAATATGCACTCCCATCAACAATAAATGAGGGTTTCAATTGTTCCATAGTCTGGCTAACCTTTGGCGTTGCTTGACCCTTTTAATTTCAGCCCTTTTGGCAGTGCTATGGTGGTATCTCATTCTGTAATTTGTAATTTGTCTTTCTATGATAACTAATGATGTCAAGTATCTTTTCATATGTCGGCCAAATTAACAGTTTCTTTTAGATGCTGGTGGAAGTTGTTTGCCCATTAAAAAAAAAAAAATGGTTGTCTTTCCAAGTACAGTAACTATATTATCTTTTCAACTTCTCCTTGTACTGACAGTGGTCACCTGTGGCAGGCAAGCTAACATTAACACAAGAACCATGTCCGTTCGTTTTTTAATCTTATTGGCAAAGTACGATCTTGGAAGACACTGCCTCAAAATAAGAGTAGAGAAAGCAGTCCGCAAGTGAAGACACCTTTGGATCCCCTCATACCTATTCAATCCTCTAGTCATACACTGTCGAATGCTAACCACAAAACAGACATATTGTGATTATCTGTAAACATTAGAGGATATAGCATCGAGCTGTATTGCCTCAACCAGGACTCTGAGCCGTAAACTTGTAAGTACATTAGAAGCCGACACTCAGCAGACTTTGCTGAATTGCTGGCAGAATCAACATCTGATCGATATGCGTGTTCACCAGCCAAGCTGACTAGTACATCTGTTCTGTGAAGAAACATACATTCTGCCTCTAGTACAATCAGTGTAATTAAAAATTAACATGCATTAATTGTTAGAGCTGATGTAAACAGCTGATGTTCCACTTAGCACTGTCTTCTGTACATATCATTAGGCAAAGCCAAATATTGTTAAGTAAACAGGCAGCGCTTACAAAAAGGAGAGAAATGGAAAACTAATTCCAACTAAATAAACTGACACTGTATCATAAGTCAAATTAAAACGATTAACCAGAGCCAGATTAAGGCTCTGGATCTTCAGAGGAAAACAATTATAAAAGTCACATTTCATTATTTGAATCTTATTTTGGCAACTGTGTTTAGGCTCAGTCTGAAATAGAGTCGGGGCGTGCGTGACACATTAGGATTTCAGAAGACATAAAGAACTCTAGGAAAAGTATGATTCGGGATTGATTTATGGCTTAAACATTCCACAAGAATGCATCATTCACAGCCACTCCAGTAACCAGCATTCTCCGGGGAGACCCAAATCTGATGCTTAATGTTAAAAAGAGTCTATTTTCTTCCGCATGCACCTGCCTAACTGCCATGGCTGTCAGTGGGAGTTACAGGCACAGACTCAGAAGAGAATATACACCTCAGGAGTTAAGTCCTGTCTGACTTTTTTTTTTTTTTTTTTTTTTTTTGTCATGGAAAAATGATTTCTTTATCTTGATTCAAAACCAGAAAAAAAAAAAAGTCTCCAACAAGCCAATCTGTCCAGTGAGGTACATTCCCAGGTCAGAGAGCAGTTGTGTCTTTACAGATTGCCCGGGGCATTCAGCTGTTGGGCCCCAGGCGCTTCCTCCTCTGCGGAGGCTGTTCCTGCCAGGGGCTAGCCTGTCACTCTCAAATCTGATTTCAAAATGGTGTGACTCTGAATTTTGAGAGTGATTTCGTAGGTTATTTCCTCATGAAGTTACACTGAGTTAAAAAAAAAAAAAAAAAGCTCCCAGTAAATGCTCTCAAAAGGAAATAAAAAACACACAGTGCCAGAGTCCAAAGGAGAGACCGATTCATCAAGAAATCACGGGGCGGGGCCCGGGGGGGGGGCGGGGAACAATGCTCAAATACTCGGGGTCAACCTTCTTTTATTTTTGCCATCATGGCAACGTCATTAGAAAGAGAATAAAGGTATAAAAACTCCCTTAGCATGTAGCGTGAGGCTTCCGTTGTAACTACATGGTTATGTGTTTGAGAGAGTGTCTATTTTATTTATTCATAATTGTATTAAATTTGCCTGCAAATGAATTAGTTCATATATTAAAGAAAGATATAAAAATGTTGAATCTACTCATAACAAACATTAGATGTGTCAAGGATCACAGGAATCAAAATGGAGCCTATAAAAGTTAAATAAGCTACGTAAATTTAGGTCATGAATATAAAAGCTGGCTTGTGAACTAAATTTTTCTGTTTGCTGTTCCAAACCACCATCAATTTGCACGCTTTACACATAAAATTTTTAGGTTGGTGGTAATAGGATAACTGTTCTTGAGAATTTAAAGTAAATATCGAAAAGACATCATCCTCATTATTATAAAAATGTCTGATATTTACAAACATACTAAGCCTTTAACATTAAATATCAATTTACTATCTGAAAACAGTTTGTGAAAATTTTAAATACACTTTCTCTTTTTAAAATAAAAAAAATTAAAATTATTGCATAAACTATTTAAGTGAAATAATTTGAAAATGATGTGGTAATTAAAAGTTAACATATCCAAAAAGAAAAGTTAATATGCATGTATTAAGAAAGAAGTAACTTATGCTTCCCACAAACACTATATTAAACGTTAAGATTTCTTTTTTTTTTTTTTTTTTTTTTTTCCCCAAATTGCTCACAAAATCAAGGGCACCACCTGGGTGGCTCAGTTGGTTAAGGGTCTGACTTCTGTTCAGGTCATGAGCTCACTGTTGGTGGGTTTGAACCCCACCTCAGGCTCTGTGCTGACTCTGTGTCTCCCTCTCTCTCTGCCCCTCCCCTGCATGAGCTTTGTCTCTCTCTCTCCAAAATTAATAAACGTTAAAACAAATTACCCAGAAAGTTTAATGATCTTATGGCATCTCAAATGCGTGACTATCTTCAAGCACTAACTTAGTTTGTATAATTAAGATAAATTTGTTGTTTACCTTGAAAACTTCTTTTTAAAATATCTTTCATTTCATTTTATTTTCTTGGTATCACACACATACCTAATTCAATCAATTCTGGAAAGTTCTACTGAATTTTATTACCCTATATTTGCACAGTGACTAGATAAGACTTTGCTAAAATTAAAAACTAAAAAAAAGTATGCATCTCTTTTGTTAAAAATTGAAAATAGTAAAGGCATCTTCTTCATTTTAAAATAAAGGCAGGATGAACAAAATATGTTGATCGTGAAAAGAATAAGGATACCTATTTTCTACAGCATTTTATGATGATCTCATATAATATATAATGATTCTTAAATCTTCAGTGTATGCATAAACACACATTTTTCCCAAAGAAGCAGGTGTGAATTTGTGTTATCTTAAATCTCTTACATAAATCCCTTACTTTCATAAATGTAGTAGCAACCAAATAAATGTCATACAAAGGAAGGAAGAATATAAAATATAGAATGTATGCTCACTTATGGTTATTAAAGCTTCATTAATAGATAGTTCTTACTTAGTGTCTCTAGGAATATAATAAACATATTTAGGATTGATTTATCTCCTAATCATTATTATCTTTTGTTACTTTGTCTTGTAACACCTCATCCATTTTCTTTTTTCGTTATGGGGTCAGGTCAAAGTCTTTGCTTTTCGTATTTGATTATGCTTTCAGGTAGTGGAATTTTCAGTAAATGATATGCATAATTAACAGTAAGAAGTACATTTGTACTCAAATTCTCTATTTACCCCCCAATCTACTGATAATTTTGCCAATGGGATTTACGAATACAATAAAGAAACTGATATTCACTTTTTCTGTGTGCAATATAACAATATCCACTGTCAATATCACAGCTAATCCTATCACCTTTTCATTTATGTCTTAAAAAACTAAAACTCAGGGGCACTTAGGTGGTCAGTCGGTTAAGTGCCAACTCTTGATCTCACAGGTCATGATCTCACAGTTCCATGAATTGGAACACTGCATCAGGCTCTGCACTGATCGCATTGAGCCTGCTTGGGATTCTGTCTCTCCTCTCTCTCTGCCCCTCCCCCGCTAGTGTGTTCTCCCCCCCTCCCCCATAATAAATAAATTTTAAAATAAGATAAAATAAGGGGCATCTTGGTGGCCACAGTTCATGGGTTCTAGCCCCATGTTGGGTTCTGTGCTGACAGCTAAAAGCCTGGAGCCTGCTTCAGATTCTGTGTCTCCCTCTCTCTCTCTGCCCCTCCCCAACTCATGTTCTCTCTCTCTCTCTCTCTCTCTCTCAAAAATAAACATTAAAAAAACAAAATAAGGTAAAATAAAACTCATAAGTATCTATGATTCCTATTATCAGCAGTTTGTTATTAATAATTGCTTTTCCTTGCTGTAGGATACTTTAAATATTCAGTTCTCTTCATTCCTTTGTCCAAACTACAAATGCTACAGAACTGCAATTACAAGTATGACAATATATTTTCAGGCTACCCATCAGGTGACAGATCATCCCTCCTGGGTTCCCTTTGGGTTGTCTATTATTTAGGAATGGTAGGACTACATGGTGAGTCCATCAGGAAGACATGAAATGCTTCAGAAGACATATGCACAGGAAGATGGAAGAGATTGAGGGTAATGTTTTTGTTTTAGCATTTTGAATTGCATGAGTCAAGATCTAGAACTCAGGTAGCACTATTCCTACCAAAGGCAAAGAATCTTTTTAGTACTGATACAGGGACTCTCTCTCTCAAGGTCTGTAAAGAGCAAAGGATCTTGACTCAACTGCCATTCTAGTTCAAAATCTCAGAAACACTTTCATCCAAGTTGACCAAACAAGAGAGCAGAGTGCCAGGGATGTGTGTAGTCAGAAGCACTATCTGAAAACAGGGAAGTTGAAGTTGAAATTCAACTCTTGGCCTTCTCTCACTCTATAACAAAATTACTGAGCTCATCTCAAAAGAGAAAAGCAATTAGCTAAATCCACCTTGGCCTTTGTATCTGCCCCAAAGTCCTGCGGTGTTTCCTTAGTTTGTTTTCTATCTAATGCTCTACATTGCATGGACCATGGTGTCTATTTCAGATTTCCTTCATCAAGCCCCTAACCATCCCCTTTGCTCTCAGGGGAGACTCTACTCTTAACTCACAGAACACAAAGAAGCCAGAAAGTGAAGATTGTCTTAAGACCCTGCCACGAAACCTACAAAATTACCTGCATCTTTATCCCTTTTTCCATCCACTTTGTGTGAAAATAGAAGGGGGGCACCTGGTGGTTCAGTTGGTTAAGCATAGGGTGGAGCCTGCTTGGTATTTTCTCTCTCTCTCTGTCCCTCTCTCTCTGCCCCTCTCCTAACCTCTCTCAAAATAAATAAATAAACTTAAAATAAATTTTAAAAAAGTTGCGGGGGGGGGAGCCTGGGTGGTTCAGTCGGTTGAGCGTCCGACTTCAGCTCAGGTCATGATCTTACTGTAAGTGAGTTCAAGCCCCACATGGGGCTCTGTGCTGACAGCTCAGAGCCTGGAGCCTGCTTCAGATTCTGTGTCTCCCTCTCTCTCTCTCTCTCTCTCTCTCTCTCTCTGTCCCTCCCCCACTCACACTCTGGCCTTCTCTATCAAAAGTAAATAAACATTTGAAAAAAAAGAAAATAGAAGAGATCTCCTTTTTCTCAGGCTACCTACCTGCTGGACTACATTCTACCCTTTATGACTTCTCACAATACTCACTCTACCCATTCTACCCTCACTCCTTTGTAGCCATACTTCTGAAAAATGTCATTTGCATAATAATGTCTAGAGTTTTCATCCTATTGATTCCCCACAGTCAGTTTGCATTTTCAGAGGAGAAAATGTTTTATTAAAAAAGATTAAGTGCACAAAAAGAGATTTCTTGAGGGATGCCTGCAGAGGAGAAAGGGAAGGGAGCACAAGAAGGTGAGGACAGCTTTCAGACTGTGATGCTGATATGAGCCCTTGAAAGAGAGAGCATTCAAGGATGCGGGTTCATTAGGAAGAGTCTCAGACTGTTGCATAACTATAGGATAGTGTCAACCTGGCAAATGAGGACAGCTCAAACCAAAGTTGCCCATTTAAGGAATACCAGGTCTCTCAAGACTGGACCTACATTATATCCTCTCTGCTCAGTCATTGGCTGTGAGCAGCCAATGGGAATTACAGCCTCTGCTGAAATGGTGGTAAATCCAGAAGGACAATGCCTGGAGCCATCATTCAGTTCTGTTCCTGAAGCAGAATACTAAAGTGGGACATTTTCTTGACAACACACTCAGCCTCCTGTAATTTACCAACAGTCATACCCCACCATTTAAATCATTCTCATCCAAGCTTCCAATGGACAAAACCAATGAACTCTTTCTAGTCCTTAATTTTCTTGTCCTTTCTGCTGCATTTGACACTGTTGACCACTCCTTCCTTGAAGTTCTCTTCTCTGGACTTCTGTGACCCTGGACTGAGAATTTTTCTCTTAAACCTCTTTTTTGTGAGGTTCCTCCTCTGAGAATTACAATTGAAACTCACTTCCCATGTTTCCAAAATTGGCAAATGTCACTGTTATGTACTAGGTTTGATAAAATAAATGACAAATTATAAAAATTAGTCAGTTTAGGCAACCATAACAATATGTCATAAAGTAGATGATTTAAACAAACAATTTTTTTTTTTTTTTTTTTTTTTTTACATATCTGGAGGCTTCAAAGTCCCAGATCAAAGTGTTGGCCAGTTGAGTTCCTGGTGATGGCTCTTTTCCTGGTTTGTAGATAGCCGCCTTCTCTCTGAATCGTCACATGGCTTTTTTTTTTTCTTTTGTGCAAGCATGGAGAGAGAGAGCTTTTATGTACCTTCCTCTTTTTTTAAATTTTTTTTTAATGTTTATTTATATTTGAGAGAGGGAGAGAACGCACAAGCAGGGGAGAGGCAGAAAGAGAGACAGAGACAGAATATGAAGCAGGATTCAGGCTCCTAGTTGTCAGCACAGAGCCCAACATGGAGCATGAACCCACGAGCCATGAGTTTATGACCTGAACCAAAGTTGGACGCTTAACCCACTGAGCCACCAGGCACCCTTGTCTTTTCTTCTTACAAGGACAACAGTTCTATACAGATTAGTGCCCCATGCTTATGACCCCATTTAATTAGTTTAACCTCAGTTACCTCCATAAAGTCCCTATGTCAGAATACAGTCATATTGGGGGTTAGGGCATCAACATATGAATTTTAGGGGAACACAATTCAGTCTAAAAAAATTAGCACTGTCTTTGATTTTATGTCTTGCTTTCTTACCTTCCAGACTTTGTCAGTACAGTACCTGCCATTCTACCTCTTAAACATCTTGAATCTATTTATTCTCCATCATCATGGGCTTTCTGAAAGTATAAGCCACTTCCCTTCTTACTTGGATTATTAACATAGCCTCTTTCATTGGTTTCTTTGTCCTGAGTTTATTGTCATTGCAAATTGGGCGATCTTGCTCCAATTTAAATCTGACGAATATCACTATCTTCTTAAATGCTTTTCAAGATCTTTGAGATACAGTTCATACTGCTTAATATTGCATTGAAAACTCTATTGCCTGGCCCCTGCTTATCCCTTCAGCCTCACCTTAGCCATGCCCCATTAGACTCCGCATTCAAGTCAAACAAAACTTGTTTTAGTTGTTCCCTTATACAATTCTTCTTCAGGTCTGTCTGGATATATTTTCCTCTAATTCCAAACTTGACCAAATCTCATCCATTTTTCAGAGGCCATCTGGGAAACCTCCCTCAAAGCTGTGAGTCCAGATTTGGCATTTGTTTTACATGGTCTGTGAACACCGTATTCTATTACAATTGTATCGCAACTGTCCAATTTGTCCAACATGTCCAACTCCTTTGCTAGTTATAGAAACATGAAGATTGGAATTGCATCTGTTCTGTGCATGGTAACAACACTTAAGACATGTTAGATAGTCACTAAATATTCTCAGTAGCCATTTTCACAACATGATCTTGGAGTTACTGTCTTATCCTTCACCACACTCTACCCTCAATTAACTGCAAAGCCTTGAGTTAATCCCTTCAGCCCTCAGCTTCTTCATTTCAGGGTGTGCTCTCCATGTGAGTGTTGACCTTCAGGTGACCATCTTTCAGAAGATTGTTGAATTCCACTTGATTAAACGACTGGTAAGTTCCTCCCCGGCTTTAAAATATGTTTTTGCTTGGCTAGACAGTCTTGAGTTAAAGTAGATGATAAGTGTACAGAGTGACATCACTCAATTATATGAAACACTTTTTAAATTATAATTTCCTTTTAATACAGTCTTCTTTCATTAACCTAATAATTGGTAATCCCCCCCACCCAGTTTCAGTTCCATGTTGACTTCATATGGACACAGTGTGTGCCTGAACCTTCAGCCTCAGTTCTCAAATATTCTTAAAGCTAGCCAGCTTACCAACTAACCGATATTCTAGAGGTCTGCCTGTGACACCTTCTTCAGTTTTCTCATCTGTAATATGGGGATAGCAATAATACCTATCAAAGTTTCTTTGTAGAGAATTAAGTGAGTTAATTTTCTTAAGGTGGTTGGCACACATTAAACTTTACATAATGCCATTAATTATTATTATGGTAAGGGAATCAGACCCTTTTCCATTTATCCTGATTTGACCCTTGGATTAATCGTCTATCCTCAGAAGTACCATGACCTTTCAACGGATTCCTTTGTCTCCAGGCCTTTAAAATTTCTCTGGTTTGTGAGATACCACAAACCTTTAATTTTTGCTTAATAACAACTTTGGGCTTCCTTTTTGTCTTTGAGTAAGCAATGTTTTTGTTACCAAAACAAAATGAAACAAAGCAAAAACACACCCTAATTATTTTTCCTTTTTGTTTCTGGGTTTTGTCCCCTGTCAATTCCTCCTTGTACCTCACTGTCCTTCTGCTTCTGTCACCTGAGTATGAAGAATCCTATAGCTTAAGTAATATATGATGAGTATTTTACTGGAACTGGCATTATGTTCTTGCATCCACATTGCAATGGCCATGGCCTCAGACCAGTTGAGCTCTCTCAAGCCCATTATAACTTTAAGGGAGAGTGTGTTTTATTGTGATAAATATTTATTAATAATTACATGAGAAGTCTAGGACTCCTAGGGACAGAATATAAACCTTCCTACTGAAAAGCTCCCTACCATCAGGGAGAAGCTTCAGAAAGTTCACTTTTTCTGAGATAAAGACTCTAGTACCTACATTTCAAAGGAGAAAGACGGGAGGCTTATTTTATATCCTACCTAGTTTGCAGAATTGGAAGAATTTAGCAGAGAAGACCAGATATATTCAATACTCCCTCCTATTCTCACCTCCGCCTGTCCTTACTCCCATTGCCGCCCCAGGCAATATGGCATGAAAAGGCTCAGCAAGAAATATTCATTTGTAAAAGAAAAACAAATCATTATAGCAACACTCACTGGTCATTCTGTAGCAAATGTGCAATGCTCAGATTTTGTATTTTCCTGAAATAACATGCACATTTTAGGCATGAAATTATGATTGTTTGACTGTGAAATGCTGCACCCAAACACCATGTGGCTTTTAGCAGCATATCATCATATCAAGAACTATTTTTACCCTTTGGCGATTTTTCCTGCCTTGGCTCTGAGAGCTAGTCCATACGGTATTTGTATGTGGCATCAGTGGCAAAGATTTTTTAGAAGAGTAGATTTCTTATGTAGTACCATGTACCAATGATAGCACAGAATCTAAAGTAGAAATGAAAATAACCTGCTTTCAGGTTCAACTGGCAAGAAATAAAGTCATAGTGAATATGAAAGAGGGAGAAACAAAGATGAACAAGGACTTGAAGCCTACTGCTCTGTTCTTATTTCTCTTAAAAATTGCTGTACATGTCTACTAAGTGTTAGAATATCAGAAAAAGTATAGTATATTTAAAATGTATATTCTATATTTCTTCCCCAGTGATTTTGAATACTAGTGGCAGTGAACTTTGTCCAGCATCCGTTTGATAAAAGCAGACAGAAATCCTTAGAACCTCAGCGTATTTGCTGCCTTTCAGAAGCCTGGGCAGAAGAAAAGAGCAACTTCTTAAAAGATTTAAGCACATATTGGTCCCCTTCCAGGACGCAGACATGAAGCCATATAAGAAATATTTTGAAAAGACAACCAAAATTAGCCAAACTCTTTAAACTTCCAAAATGCTTGGAGCAAAAGTCTGTTTTAGTTTAATCCAAATTAGTTTGCAGACTTAACTAGAAAGAGAAGCTATAGGAAAATATGAGTTGGCTTAACGTTTGTGTCTTGTCTATGACTACAAAGTGGGCTTTTGTCTCTTGAAGAGACAGATCCGGTTATGGGGGTTTCCAAACACATGATGACATAAAGGTATGGTGATACTGAGCCTGGACTCTAAGATCCAAAAACTCAATTTTCTTTGAGCATAAAACAGAACTATGCTAATTCATATAACATTTCTTTCTACCAGCCCGTCCATTCTAAGGAAATAACAGTGTTAGAAACAGTCCTTAAATCAGCATTATTTTATACTCACCCAATATATATCACTGCTTGGCAAGCAGATGTTTCCATAGCTGCTGATATCACTTTTCAAGGTTCTCTATTGTTAATCTTATTATCTTCTTCTCATACTTCCTTTTGTAGTTACTTCTTTAAGGAGTTTCCCAGCACTATTCCTTTATAATAAAATGTTCCAGAGTTTCTATATTTAAACTGAAACTCAACTTGTCCATGCAACCTAACTTGTTGCATATGTATTGCAAAGAAATTCCATTTTGTCAGTTGATTTATTGTTGTATCAGAAGGAATAAACTCTTGAACCCCAGGGGAGAAAAATTATGCTGTTCCATTCTACTCATGACATTTCAACATAGGCCAAAAAATAACTGGGATTATTTTCTCAAGTGAAGAAACTGAAATACATTTAAAAAAAAAAAAAAAGAAAGAAAGAAAAAGAAAAAGAAGAAAAGGTAAACATTTTGTCAAAATCAATGTTTCATAAACCTTTAATTGTAAGAATTTCTCCTTCTCCTGACAATGCTTAAGCTTCATTTTGTAAGTTTATATTTTCCAGAAAAGCATTGCTAACCCATTTGTTTTTAAAAATTTGTCATCAAAATTAAGAAGGAGGATACTAGGTAAAGAAACAAATGTGTGAAGTAATGCATTTCCTTCCAGTTAATTCTTTGAGTGAAGTAACATCTGCCTGATAATTGGACTTGGCTGAAGTAATGTAACTGTCCTTGTCATTTTTTGATCATGTATATTTAAAGCTCCACACAACAGCAAGAACAACAGCCCTAATGAGGAATAACCGGTATTATGCGTTTGTAGGCTGTTGCAGATGTGAACATACAAGAAAGTAACACTTAAAGTTCTCAATCTGGAGAAGTAGGAACTATTTATGATCCCATTTTAGAGAAGATGAATCTGAGACTCAGAGAAGTTGAGCGGTTTGCTCCAAATCATCAGTCTAGTAGATGGCAGTCAGGACGTTGAATTGATTCACCCAACCCTTAAGCCCATACATGAATTCTGACACATTCCTGGGCTGTTTTCCACCTCCACCAGAAACTAGCTCATGGGTACCCAATAAACTAGATCACCAAGACTGCCTTTATTACAATTTTCTTTCAAGTTGCCTTCCTCCTTCGTTCTTCCCTCTACCCTCCCACTACCAAACAAGGGGAAAATTGCCCTCAAACATGTAGGGTGGCTTCAGAAAGGGTCTCTGCATGATTAGCAAGGCTAATAGAAATCCCTTTGAGTCGTTGCAGCGGATTACCTCGGTCATGATCATCAAACAAAAGAAAGGGGCAAGGAACATCAAATGAAAAATGCCTAAATTAAGATTCCCAGTTCCCCCAAATGTGACATATCAACAAGGCTTTTCTAATGAAGAAAAACACAGTTCTCAAAAAGAGAATTGTGGTACTTGAGGTTGTTTCAATGTGTTATTCAGCTTTATGCTGTGAAGCAACTTACAGTACTCCAATTGTTTACTCACTCAGCTACATGTAAAATGTGTACTTAGGAATGCTTTATAAAAAGATATTCAACAAAGTCTGTCTTATTTAACTGCATGGATTAGAAGGGGCAGGCATTTCGTTTTGGCACAGTATGGCCCACTACCTCATTTCATCCTGTTTGAAATATTCCTCAGAGTTCAGAATGCCAAGCTTTGAGCAGAAAAGAACAATGTGTGGTTTAAAAAATAAATAAATAAAATAACAATAGTGATGATGAGAAGAGAGTGAAATAATGCAATCCCTGATTCTGTTAGATGGCAGCTCGTTTGGGGTGGGGGGACGAGGAGGGGGAGCAAGTCCCATGATGTTACCAAAACAGAATCTAAAAAAAACCCTGCAATTACAAAAGAGGCAAAGTTTAAACCTCCCCTGTAGGAGTGAGGGTCACCAAAGCACTGGGTGACTAAATGAGAAAGACTCGAAGAAAATGTCTGTGAGAACGACTTGTGAGCGGCAAAGAGAAATTGCCAAGCAGCCTGAAAACAAACTTGACCTTAATGGTGACCATATTAAAAGTATAACAGAAAACCTCATGGAGCAAAACCAGAGCAGTAAAGAAAACAAGCACAAGCTCTGTGGAGTCACTTAAGTGTTTTTCATTTGCTAATAGAAATGAAATATGTGATTGGTGGCCCCTGAGATTTGTGGGTATCCTACCTATATGAATTCCAGATTTTGCTCCACAAAAGAAGAAAATCTACTCTTCCATGAGCATGGAATGAAATCATTTATCTGAAGGTGAGAGTCATGTTAGCAAATTGTGATCTCTTGCTTCAGTCACCTTTAGGTGAAGAAACTGTAACTGCAAACAAATTAAATGACTCTTCAAAGACCTTAGTGTAGTCACTGTCAGAGGTGTTCTTACAGGGTGTGAGTGTGTCTGTGCCATAGCCAGGAAAATGATTTTTAATCCCTTTATTATATATCATGTATTTATTTGTCCACATGTTTACAATTCTGAAATATGAGTGCATTTATATTTAAAGTATATATTTTACAAGGCTATATATTTTCTTAAAATCTTCTTTCCTTTCTTATTCTTCCGACCCTTCCTCCCTCCCTCCCACCCTCCTTTCTTTCTTTCTTTCTTTCTTCCTTCCTTCCTTCCTTCCTTCCTTCCTTCTTTCCTTTCCTTTCCTTTCCTTTCATTTCCTTTCCTTTCCATGTCTCTTCTTTTATTATATACCTCCCTACAGAACTATTGTTAAATCTATGATCCATCATGGGACACCTGGGAGGCTCAGTCAATTAAGTAGCCTCCTGATTTCGGCTCAGGTGATGATCTCATGGTTCGTGAGTTCAAGTCCCGCGTCAGGCTTCACACTGACAGCATGGAGCCTGCTTGGGATATTCTCTCTCCCTTTCTCACTGCCCCTCTCCTGCTTGTGCTAGGCACGTGTATGCTCTCTCACTCTAAATAAATAAATAAACTTAAATTAAAAAAAAAAAATCAGGGCACCTAGGTAGCTCAGTCGGTTAAGCGTCCAACTTCGGCTCAGGTCATGATCTCACAGTCCGTGAGTTCGAGCCCCGCTGTCGGGCTCTGTGCTGACAGCTCAGAGCCTGGAGCCTGTTTCAGATTCTGTGTCTCCCTCTCTCTCTGACCCTCCCCTGTTCATACTTTGTCTCTCTCTCTCTCAAAAATAAATAAACATTAAAAAAAAAATCTATGATCCATCTTATATTCTCACCTCTGTTGGACAAGAAAGTTCCAGACTGAGATCCAAGCCAACAACAGAATTCCCAAGGAGCAGATCATGGATATGATGGAAGTTTGGAGGAATCTTATTACAAGTTCAGCTTTTCTTATTTATTTATTTATTTATTTATTTCAAATATCCTGAAATACAAGCTATACAAGGGCTAGAACACATCTTTTGTAACTATTAAGCTACTATTTTTTCCACCTGATCATATTTATCATTTTAATTATTGTTTTCACCCATTGACAAATAAAGTTACAGAAAAAATACTACAGTGCTTCCTTCACTCGCTTTTATGGTTTTGGCCAGCACAAAGTAAAATTGAAACTGAGTCAATATTTTGTGAATTTCATCAGTGAAGACAGCTCATATTTTCTGAACATTAGGCTTGTATATAAAGTTGCCCTGAAAATATTATATTTAATTAGTTGATAAAACTCCATTTTAATTAATATTTCATAGAGTAAGCCTCAGAGTGTTTCACATACGTCAGCATAGATCCAGAGAGTGTGGGTAGAGAATATTTCTGTGGACTAAATTTAAAATTTAGAAATTCTATGTATATAATTAGCTATAAAAATTTTAGATTATTTAATTAATGTGCTCAGATGATACAAATTCTTTCTGGAAATCATCTCCAGGCAACTTTGTAAGGTGCCTCATTGTATTGAAGGGGAGGAAGGTGGGTAAGAAACCAGCATCAACTATTTATTTTTGTCTTTTTTTCTTCTGTATTGGCGTTCATCTATTATGAGTATATGTTTCCTTCAAAAATGGCGACTGGTTTGAACTGCAACCACTTTAAAGATTAGGATTATAATTTACTTACGAATCTTTACAACTATTAGTACAAGACTTTTTTTTTTTTAAGTAGTTTTAGGGGAAAATAGTCATTCTGTCTCTTTTCCTGATTTTAACAGTCCAGAATACTATTATTTATTAAAATATCACATCTAATTGATAAATCTAGGTACTGCTTGTCCAAGTAAAAGTACATTGGAGATATTGACCAGGAGTTTATATTCATTCCAAGGAGAAATCTCTCTACCTAGGAATTCATCTGATTGAGTTTATGATGTAACTTTTACGATCAAAAGTCATCTTTTTGCTTGCTTTGTATTCCAGATTTAAGGAAAGATCAAAATTGCAACCACTCTTCAGACACACGAAACACCCCACTCCTCCAGTCTTCTCCAAATGAAACAATACAGATCTATTAGTGTAATTATCGCATAAGGTCATTTACCACTTTGTAATTGCTGCAGGTTGTGAATGATGTATGAAATGAAAGCATCTGCAGTGCAAATAGAACATAGGCAAGAATATGCTGTGTGCTAATTAGGTAACCATCTCCTGATAAGACCCCAGGGAGACAGTACAGCAAAATCCCACAGTGCTCTGCAGTCACGAGGCAACAAAACATTCCTAAGGAGTTCAAAAATATATCCATTATTAAGTATAATCCTTTCCTCTCCTCAGACTCTCTGAACTCTGTTCCCTGCATGCACACACCCCTTCTATCTACTTCATCCTTTGCAATGCAAATCAGGCCCCAACAGTCAAGAACCCTCTGATTACTGCAAGAACTGTTCTATTTAGTCATATTAAAGGCTGGGGACTTACTTAAATAGCGTTGACGAGTTGTGGCTTTTCTTGTTTTCCTGGACCTTTCTATTGAAATGCTTTGTTTTGTTTTGTTTTGTTTTCAAGAGTGGGCACACTGCTAAGGAAGAATCGCAAGGCTTAGTCATCACAACCTCCACTGCTTGAGGTGGAAGGAATGGATCTCATGGCACTTAACACAAAATCTTTTTGCAACAATCCAACAGGTTTAAAATACATAGACAAAAAAAAAAAAAAAAAAAAAAAATGTTTCGCAAGCTGAGTTCTTAACCAACTCTTAAATATTCATGTAAGTATTTTTATATGGATGAACTATAAATCTCAGGAGTCTGTTAAACGGAGCCCCTGACACTGGCTATACTAATTAATTAATTAGTTAATCAGTTCAGTCAAATTAACCAGTAAGATGTTCCTTCTCTGCTTCCACTAACAAAAAGAAAAAAATTATATTTGTTTAGTTTCCTGTGGTCCCCATATGGGTAGAGAGAATTTAATTCCATAAACCTTGCCTATCAAAATGCATAACCTAATCATCTGGAAGACCAATAATGAAGGTGACTTTCTTCTGTGGTGATCTGTTTGCTATTTGTGCAATATTTTCTATTCATCTGGCCTTCTTCTTGAGCTCAACATAAGGCACTTCTTATGATGTTACACTGTCAATTCCCATTGTTGTTCCAGTACAACAGGATTACTCTTAACTTGTCTTCAGTGACAACATTTGACCTTGTGGTTAGTGTCTTGTCTTTCTATCCACTGCTATTTGTGACTCATAAATGCTGTTAATAAAATTTGCTTATGTGCCTCACACAATAAGCTTATGTGCTTATGTGCTTAAATCTTTTGTAAACTTTTACTTTAGCGTGGAACTTTAGGCCACATCGATTTGTTTCTGCCAATCTTGCAACCGGCGTGCTTCTGCTCTGCGTTGTTTTTTTCTAGGTTCTTGCCACTTCACAGCTACGGAAGTGAACAGAACTTTGTGGCTGCTTTTCATCCTACAGCATCAGTTTTTAGAATGTGAATACTGTTCCCCATATATTGATTGTTAGTGCAGATAGGATAAATTTATCCTAACTTATTTTTATAACTTTTGTATATGTCTGCTTGGAAGGTGCAATCATTTTCTCTTAATAAAAAAAGATATACTGAGTGCTTATTAGGTTACAGCAATAGATATAGATTCTGAGACATAGGGAGAAAGAAACAGAGAATGTCATTTTTATCGTGCAGCTTGCACTACAAGAGGCAGATTATCAACAAACAAATAACCAAGGAGATTCTCAGGTAGTTCTAAGTATTTGGCAGAAAATTAAGAGTGCATGTGAGAGTGAATGCAAATTTAGACTGAGGATTTAAGAAGATCTCTCTGAGGATGTGATATTTATGTGAAGATCTGAATGACACACAGGAGCTAACTGTGATAAAATCTATGGGAAGAACATTTCAAGTAAAAGGAAGAGTTAGCGAAAAGGTCAAAAGGCAAAAATAAGCTCAGTTCCATTAGAAGTTCCTGGACGTTCTTAAGCCTGGAAATATGTGTACAGCATTGGATTTTAGAAGTTTCCCCAGGCTTCAGTGGGAAGAACTGAAGAATCCGGATTTAAACAGCTTGTTAGTTGGCTGATGCAATAGTCCAAGCAAGGGAAGTTGGTGGAGGTAGTGGAAATGGAAGGAATTGGATGGATTTGGAATATATTTTAGAAGCAGAGTTTATAGGAGATACTTATGGAAGAGGTGGGAATAGAACCAAGAGAAAGAAGATTATAGGATGATTATAAGATTTTTGATGATCAACAAGTAGATGTGAGTTCATTTACCCAGACAGACAAGACTAGGGGAGAAACCACTTCTTTGGAAAAAGGAGAATGAAAATTGTGCTTTGGCCATTTTTTGACTTACCCAGTCTTAGAGTAATGCCTTTGAGAATGTCAAGTTAGCACTGGAGATAAATTTGAGATTCCTTGGAGCCCTGAGACTACAGAGCTCACCTAAGGAGTTTATATAGATAGACAAGATAAAAGAGAGCAGAACCGCGCCCCAAGGGACCGCTGATGATAAAGGCAGAACAGAGGAAGCAAACAGAGGAGACTGAAAGGAAAGGCCAGTGAAGTCATTAATATTATGATGTTGTGGTATCCCTGGAGGTAAATAAAGAAAAGCATTTCAAGAAAGCAGCAAAGTGGCCCAAATGGGTGAGTAGGAGCATCCATGGCCATAAAAACGATTAGACATCTATAAACAAAAATAGTTCGGAGAGAGCTCAGCAAGTTAAGAAACTTCAGCAATGCAGTGAAACAACAACAACACCAACAACAAAAACCTTGAGAATAACTGAAAAGGGAAGGGAGAACAGCTCCATGTTCCCTGCATCATCCCATCCTCCAGGGTAGTACTGCTCAGTATCAAGAGAAAATACCCCGGCTAGAAAGAGTTCCTATCACTGGGAAAGGGAGAGAGGGGTACGGAGCCAGCTTCGCCAGCCTTCTGGGGCACCACATGAAGTACCCGCTTTGGTTTCACCCTACTCAGAGACTGGCAAAGCTGAGACGTGTAGAGATAGCTAAGAATGAGAAAGAAGAGTGGGGGCTGTCATTATCAGCCACGTAGCAGGAGACCATGGTTTAGCGTGACCTGCTCTGCAGAAGAACCCCGGCAACTTTCACCACTGAAGAAACCAACCCAACTGTAGATTTCACCAGGTTCTGCCCACAGATATTTGCCTTTGTAGACACCAGCCCCGAACCCCTCCCTGCTCTCTGCCTCCACCTTGCCTAAACCTGGGATCTGCACCAGCAGCAGGAGTGCAAGACTCGGACCTAGATCCCTCTAGGGGATCTAGGGGACCCCCTCCTAACCCCACCACGTGCGTGCATTTGGGTCTAGCTACGCCAGCTGTGTCACTGCACGCTGTCAGAAGCCCAGCCACCGGCCTCCACTGCTGTGTGTGCATCAGTGGCAAGATCCCACAGCCACGGAAGTACACGCTGATAGCCCAGGTGCAACCCTATCTTCGGTCACTGGCCTTCACCACTGGGCTCACCTATAGCCAGCTTCTCCAGCTCTGTGCCTGCACTGGCCCTGGCCTGAGTTCTGACACTGGCCTTCCCGCCATGCACTGTTGGTGAAGCCCTGCAGTCACAGTGGTGAACTCCACCAGGACCTCTCAGCTGCTTGTAGGTCTAGCCTCGGGTTATCTCCTGTCGCTGACCTGCACTCCCAGGCTTGCTTGCAACTAGCCCCTCTGGCTATGTACTTACACCCTGCCAGCCAAACTCTCATCACCAACTTCCTTGGCTGTGCATGTACCTGTGGCCAGACTGTGCAGCCACAGGAGCGTACATGACAGCCAGGACCTGCATGGCTGTCGGTGCACCTGCACTGCTGACCCTGACTCTGACCACAGCATATGTGTCTGCAGTTGGCCCCTACCATTACACAAGCACCTGCAGCTGGACCTCACTGCTGGGTGTGTGTGTGCAACCCTCTCGGGCCACTGTCACTGCCTACCCTGGTCCCTAGCTGCTAGAACTTGAGACATTGCTGAGGGCCCCCCAAACCCCATGCAGCCTCTGTGAACTAAGAAAGAATACACTTTAAATATCATTTAGGATAAACGTGGAATTAACGTGGAAATGGCTAATGCTTGCCTTGCCCAATGGAAACAGATTCTTCAAAAAATTTGAAAGATTCTATTACAGAAGAACAGTATGCATTCACAACAGACAGGCATATCCAGATAGAAATTAGCTGTACCCCTTACTGAGTTACCTTGCACACATTACTTCTTTTCTCTAAATTTCAGGGTGTTCAAGTGCAAAGTGAGGCTCCTAAGGCTTATTTCATGAGATTCACTTCAGGCTTAGTGAAATAATTGTGTAAAACATTTAACATAATGTCTGACAATATGATGCATGTATAAGAAATGGCAAATATTTTTTTATTATTCATTCATTTATATTTATTTATAAATTTAATATTTTACTTCATAGATCCTTGAAAATTGAGACCCTTATATTTCACTTTGTTGAAGAGTAAGTTACACGATGGCAGGAATCATGCTTTAATTACTTCGAATCTCTATACCCTTCTACAATGCTTTGCACATAGTAGAAAATCTATAAATACCTGTCGAACTGAACTGAACTGAACTGAATTCCTTGATGGTTCTTATCAATTGCTGTGTAATAAATCTCCTTAAAACTTTGTGACTTAAGACAGAAACATATTTATTTTTGGTTTGAAACACTTCTGTCCACTTAATGTCAGCTAGGATGGCTCAGAGCCTGGGGGCTAGAATCTTCTGAAGCCTCACAAATTTCGAAGTTGGTGGCCGACTAGAAAGACTGAAATAGCTGAGAGATGGAACAGCTTGCACAACTTGGGCATGTCTCTCTCTCTCTTTGTGGTCTCACCAGCTTGAGACCTTCAGGGAAGACAGGTTTATATGCCAGCTCAGAGCTCCCAAGGCAGGAATCTTGAAAGAGAGAGAGAGAAAAAGAGAAAGTCAGCAGAAGGTGTATGTCTTTCTATAACCTCCACCGGAAACCACTCTACCACATTCTTTTCATTGAGTGGTGGAACGTATTGTGGTGTTTTCTGAAAATACAATCTACTGGCAATGTTGTTCAATAACTGATCCAAGGTAATCTGACCAGAATTCTGAGAATGAGAGCAATGAAATGAAATTGGCCATACTTTAATAATTGTCAAATATGAAGAATAAATGTATAAGGGGTTCATTATTATTCCCTTTGTGGATATATTTGAAATAGTATATAATCCAAAGTTTGCATTTTGTTTTTAATTAAAATCTTATTTGAAGCTGGAAATCTACTTCAGATTTTTTTGGTCTTAATCCCATCAATATGTACCTGGTGTTTTTTGTTTTTTGTTTTTTCTTTTCTGTCCTACTTTTCTGGGCTTCCTATTTTCTGATTTTAGCGTGGGATAGAGATCAGGTTCTCAAACAGACTCCTTGATTATATTCATCATTACTTCTCAATTATCTAATTTTCTACAAGCATTGCTGATACTGACCATGTGCTCTTGGAAATGCCAAAAGGCTTTGTTCTTTCCTTATTTATTTTAAGTTTATTTATTTATTTTGAGAAAGAGAAAGGGAAAGAGAAAGAGAAAGAGAAAGAGAAAGCTGAGGAGGGTCAGAGACGGAGGGAGGCAGAGGATCCAAAGCAGACAGCACGATGCAGGGCTTGAACTCAGGAACTGAGAGATCATGACCCTAGCCAAAGTCAGCCAGTCATCAACTGAGCCACCCAGGTGCTCCAAGACTTTTTTTTTTTCTTTTTTTCTTTCTCTTTCTCTTTCTCTTTCTCTTTCTCTTTCTCTTTCTCTTTC
>NW_026057584.1:74394150-74525527 GCF_023721935.1 Panthera uncia | reverse complement strand
CTTTCTCTTTCTCTTTCTCTTTCTCTTTCTCTTTCTCTTTCTCTTTCCCTTTCCCTTTCCCTTTTCCTTTTCCTTTTCCTTTTCCTTTTCCTTTTCCTTTTTCTTCTGATCCTACCCTTAGCTTAACATAGTTCCTGCTAAACCTTGGACCAGATTGTATTACTGTTCAAAATACATGTTGCCTTTTCTTGTGGGAGATTATCTACCCCTGCCCCATCGATAACAGATTTGCCCATATAAACTGGCTTTGTCCTGTCGAATTCGAGGAAGGATAGGTGTGACACTTCTAAGGGAAATGATCTTGGGATTCTAATATTTTCTATTCCCCCTGCCGCAAAACCAGCAATGCCCCAGGCAGCAGCTGCTGCTTCAGCCTGGTTCTCTGGAAGAAGATGACTCAGAAGAGAGTCATAGTTAACCCGGGCTGGATATTAGTACAAGTGAGTAGTAAACGTGTTGTAAGCCACTTGCTTTGAGGCTATTCCTGGAGTATAATTTAGTCTAAGCTGTCTGCCCTAAACTCTGTCCAATCAGTATTTGTTGTGGTTTGTTCAGTTCTGGGTAAAGATTTTCCTCCAACAAATATCTGCCGTCCGCAAACTAACCTGCTTGAGTTTGATGTTAGATACAAAATGAGGTAATGTTCTCATAAGTCATAGCAAGGCTATCATCATCTAGACGACCTCATTTGTGATATCACAAGGATTAGAGATTAATATGTTTGTCTATACGTGTTCACAACCAATACTAATCCTGGCAATAAATTATTCTGATGATCAGTATTATGTCTTAAACTGGTAAAATGCTAGTCAGTTTATATTACGTTCCTAAATATCTGGAAACAACCATTAGAATACTGAATAAAGAGCAAGTGAATTCCAGAAGTAATGAATATTTATCTCCCAAGTTTTCATCCTTTTAGTATAAGCACACTGATAGTCCATTAAGATGAGTAATGTGTTCTTTTTCTTTAAGAATGCCGGTGTTATTTGTGCATGAAAAATAATGCAGTATTTTGTGCTAGTCAAGACGGACTAGGTAACAAACAACCTCAAAATCTCAGTGGCTTAACACCTATGATTTATTTCTCGTTCATGAAATGCATGTATAGGTCAGGTCACCCTCCTGGGCCGCTGTACTGTGTGTGGCAGCCTGACAACCTAAGGTGTTTTAATCCTGCTGCTCTGCCCTCTCAACCCACCATTTCCATGATTTCTGCTGAAGGAATAGACTGGAGAATCCCACGCAGAGGCTTTTTATTGCCTTCATCCAAAACTGGCACACCTCATTGGCTCAAGTCAGTCATGTGGCCCTCCCCAAAGCTATATCAGGGCTGGCTCCGAGGACTCTGGAAGAAAATAAATATTGATAAGCCATAGTAGCATCTATCACTGCTGCTTTGATGTTTTAAACAATACAAAAAGGATGCCCTGATACGGGATTGTTACACGGACGGGAATGGAAAGAGAAGGGTTGCACAAAAATTTAGTTGTGGGGTCACCGAATTTCCACCTTCATGCAAAATATCAGAATATTGAAAGTAAGTGCTTTACCACTAATGTAGCAAGATTTCCCTCAAATTTATACAGTAACATCTCTCACCACTGTATTTCTTTCCATAGAATAAGTAGGATATTACTGGAAAAGCGGGGGTGGCAACAGAAATAATACCAACAGCAACACTTTGAGCTGGCATTGGTTGCATACTCATTCAGTGCTGGGCACTATTTAAAGGACTTTCTAGAACTATTTTATGTAGAATGTATGTCAAAGAAGACCTAGAAAATGGCTACTATTGACCTTGGAAAGTATATTTACAGTCTCTCAGTAGTCACAATATAAAAATTCTTTCAAATTGTTTCAAAGAAAATATGAATGACTGATACCAAAGAATATATGATCTTAATGACAATATCTCATTCTATATAGGAGTTTTCCTATTTCTTTACATTCTTTTATGATTTGGCAGCAGTTCAAAGATAACATATGTGCATTCCAGTGCTCCAAGTATTTCTGAGTCTGTGCTAACATAAAATGTGCTTTCACCTCACCAACTCTGTGCTATAATACCAACTGGGGAATATTCTCATGTATGTCAATCAGACATAGGGTAGACACTACAAATCTTAATCCTGTCTTAAATTGGCATGGGGGCAGGGGGAAAAGCTTAAACAAAGAAATTGCAAGACTACGAAATTCTTCTGGAGAATAAAGGAAGGGGCATGCAAAATTCTGCATAATAGGGCAGGGATAGAATGTGATAGGAAGGTGCACCAGTGACTTTAAAAGATCTTGGTAAACTTTATTTCTTAAACTAGGCTTGGGGGACACAAGTATTTAATTTTACTATTTGAAAATGCATATATACCATACACATTTGCATAGTATAATTCCATAAATAGCAAGAGAAGTTTTTTGAAGGAAAACTTAAATAGACACAAAATCACAGCTGTATTTGACTCTTCAAATCACTTTATAAATGTATTTTTTCCTACGTAGAACAAAAGATTTCAGGGGAAACTGACAAAAATTTTTTTGGATTAGTAATGACCATTTTCATTAATGAACACATATACAGTAGTAACAGGTAAAAGTTCATTGGATCAGATTGAGAGTAGTGCTTGAAACACAGTGGGCACTTAATAGATGCTTGGTGAATGAATGACTAACAAGAATGAAGATGAGAATATTTGAAGCCAAGAGTGTTGAAGTCCCGGCTGTAGCTGAGTCTGGTACTTCTCAGGTTTGACCAAATAACCAACAAATGAGTCACATTTTTTTTTTTCTTTTTGTCCAGACATGATGATGATCTTCTAATTATATCTCTCTTAATAATAAATATAATAGTTTATTTTTGTTTTATGTGTTATAAACCTAATACTACACTAGGTGCTTTACATGCATGCTCTCTAATCTTCACATCATCTTTCTAAGGTGGGTATTATTAACCAATTTTATGATGAAAACCTGAAGCTCAGAAGAGTTAAGTAATATGTCCAAAGTAACATAGCTAAAAAGTGGTAGATTCAACCTCCAAATATGCCCCAAATTAACATATTATAACTCTACTGCACAAGAAAAAGCATTAGGGGTTACACAGATATGAAGATATCTCAATTTACAATAATAACACAAATCCACCAGCAGGCCTAGATGACCAACATCCAGATAATCTATTCCCAGCCAATAAAAATCACCATGTAGTCTCCTACATCCAAGATGGAAGTATATGAAGACCTTGGATCTAAAGAAAGATCTCATCATTTTAAATCTTGTATTTCTGAACTATACAAAAGGAGAAATGTTCCAGTGGACCCATTTTGAGAATGTTCATTTATGCCAATAGTCTGGACAAACAATTGTATTCCACTCAGGAATATCTGTTGTCAGTTCCTTCACAAAGAACAAAAGTCTAAAACTTGTGCCTTTCTGTTCACATTGTTTTATCTCAATAGGAAAAACAAACAGCCTAGATTTTGTCAGATTTGATAACTAGCTTGGATAACCATAAGTTTGTGGTTACGTTTTCATCATTTTTTTAGTAAGACTTTTTCAATTTTTCTGATTATTTTTCAAAACCATATTTAGATCCTTCTATTTTTTTAAGTTTATTTATTATTTATTTTGAGAGAGAGAAGAGAGAGAGAATGAGCGAGGGAGAGGCAGAGAGTCAGGGAGAGAGAGAATCCCAAGCAGGCTTCATACCATCAGCGCAGAGCCTGACATGGGGCCCAATTTCACCAACTGTGAGATCATGACCTGAGCCAAAATCAATAGTTGAATGCTTAGTCGACTGAGCCACCCAGGTGCCCCATATCCTTTGATATTTAATAAAATATTTCATCAACCTTGTCAATTCTGAAAGATTTATTAAACTTTGCTTTTCACCTGTGTTTAATCCTCTAAAAAGAATTTAATCAATTTTATCCTGATCTTCTTTTGTTAATTAGGAATAACCTATTTTTTTTTATTGGGTAAACTTTCATGCGTTGAAGGGAAAGATGATTACCAAAGCAATTGACCGCTTAGCTTATTAAATGTTGGTGGTTTATAAAATATTGTAGCTTAAATGTATCATTTAAAAGATATATACAAAACAGATGTCCAGAGGCAAATCTCCTTACCTAAAATAGAAGACCTCTCTCTAAGTGTGAGGGTAGAAATCCAACAAAAGGTAATGTGCACCATTGTGGCTATATTCATGCATGAAATACTTAATGAAATATGCTATGTCTAGTACAAATAATTGCTTTTGTTTTCATCATCTTGCCTGGTGCATCGTAGCAGGCTACAGAATAGTGTACGTTTTATCATGATCTACAATCAGACCGTTCATAAAACTCTAATGGAAATGAAGATTTTGCTATTTGAAGTGGTCAAATTTCCATTTTCAAACACATCACAGCTTATAACCACTGATGGCATTTGGGTTTGCTGTTGAGTTTTAGGATAATAGCAAATTATAGAGAAAATCTACCAATTCTTTGTCAGTTGAACTATGAGGGGGAAAAGGCGCATTATCTGCCTGAAAGAAAAGCAAACCTACATGGTGTTTTTAAATGAAAAATATATATTTGTTTGTAGCTGTACGCTATTTATAAATTTAAGATCATTAGTCCTGCTTAAGAGACCAGGGAGTTTGCGTGCAAGTGGATAAAAATCTTTCCTCTCTTACATTTTAGGAATAGAGAGGAGGGTAAGGAAAGCAATGTAAGAAAGTGCTCTCTTTATTCCTGTTTCAGTGGTCTGTGATCCATAAAACCCAAGTGCTTATTTAGAACAATCCAAACTGATTGGAAATGTGTTGTTGCATACCTTTGCCTTTCTAATACTTTTTCATCTGAATATACCTTCACGTATGTTCCTTTGTACCTCATTGAAACCCCCAAGGCCTCCCTACTTCAACTCAAATCCCATTTTTCCTCTGAGTACCCTACTGCCGGCGCCTCCTAATCAAGGATCTCATTCAACAAATATTTTGTAAGAGCCAGCTTAGAGATCACCGTCTCTAACCTCTACGCAATTTAAGAAGTTTTGCCATGAAATTCCTGACATACTTAACTGTTGGTTAAATACTTGCACCTAGAGGAAGCTCATTACTGTGCAATGAAGTGATTCCTAAAGCATCTACCTCATAGTTTGGCTAAAATCTACTTATCTGTAATCATCATATATTGGTCCTTGCCCTGCTCCTTGAAGACATAGAAAAGTCATCTAATCCTTTTTTTTTTTTTTCCAAACAATGTTCCTTCAGATATATGAAGGACATTTTCATGTCTCATTCCTGCGTTTTCTCCAAGTCAAAATATGTTCAGTCCCTTCCATCGATGTCCATCATGCATAAGTTCTAATCACTCCCTAGTGTGGATCTTCTTTAACATACACTTCAACTATTGATCTTATGATCACTCTAATAATTGTTCTCTATCTTAATAGTGGTGGTATTTATGATTTTATAAAATTAGCATGTCAAACTACACGCAGAATGGGTGAATTATATCGAAATCAAATTATACCTTAGTGAAAAACAACCCCCCGAGGCATATAGATGTATATGACACCTAAATGGAACACAGTACCTCAGGCATTGTCTAATGAGAACATAATGCACTAAAAGTATCACCTAAAAGTATCTCTGGATACTTCTCTACTTGCTTTTTCAGCCACAGCAGTGCTGTTTCCTACAAATTTACAGTCAAGAAAAATTGCAAATCCTCTCTTTGTAGGAAATTATATACAATTAATTTTTGAAGTCAAATATGGGTCCAAACACACATCCCAGTTTTGTTCCTTCTTAAGTTCTATTTCTTCAGTGTCCATTCACTCACTTTGTGAGAACCTCCTGCCCTGGCCATGAAAAGTCAATAAGAGAGATGAGGACACTGCCCGCTTGTAGGGCATGGCTATTAAACCTGTGGTCTCAAAAGGGCAAAGCACACATTTCTTGAGAGTGCAAAGGATCTTTTGAGATAAGAGAAAGCCAGTGTGAAACTTCTATTTATGTTTGTCTCATCTGTTAAAAATTTCTGAGATGCTTTGTGCCTATTTCATAATATGTATTGCGGTATCATTACCCACATGTTTTCTGTGCGTGTGTGTGTGTGTGTGTGTGTGTAATGGGGGTGCTTAAAAAGTTATACTGAGGGGCGCCTGGGCGGCTCAGTTGGTTAAGCATCTGACTTCAGCTCAGGTCATGATCTAGCGGTCCGTGAGTTCAAGCCCCGCATCAGGCTCTGGGATGACGGCTCAGAGCCTGGAGCCTGCTTCCGATTCTGTGTCTCCCTCTCTCTCTGCCCCTCCCCCGTTCATGCTCTATCTCTCTCTGTCTCAAAAATAAATAAAAACGTTAAAAAAAATTAAAAAAAAGTTATACTGATATAAATGCACCATCTCAAAATATGGAAGCCAGTTTCTAACAAGCTAATATTACATGTAAGCTATCAGCCATCATATAAACCTGTATTCTGTCCAATAGCCTATGTCTTCCATATTTGTTTTAGCCTCACTCTCTCAAACAATATGACTATATATGGGCTTAGAAAGCATTATATATTTCTACTAGTAATAGTAATGCTAGGTTTTGCTTTCTGTTTTGCGTTAGAAACTTTTTAGGATAAGGAAGAAACGCTTGGGGTAAGGAAGCCTAAGCATAGTCCAAAAATTAATGATCCTAGAGTCCCCATTCCAATTAAATAGAAAGTGAGAAGGAAAGGGCCACCAGACAATTGAAGAATTTCAAACAACATTAATCAAAATTAAAAACATAAAATATTTTATAATTACTCCAAAAAAGTTAACCACTTCAGTACAAACCTAACAATATATGTACGTAATCTCTATGTTTCAAATTATACAATGCTGATTAAAGGGGAATCTAAGTTCACAAGTGGGAACACTCAGCATGGTAAAGATGTCAGTTCTTCCTAAATTGATCTGTAGATTTAATGCAGTCTTATCCAAATCCCAGAAAGATTTTCTGTAGATGTAGGCAAGCTTATTCTAAAATTTCTATGGAGGAGCTCCTGGGTGGCTCAGTCGGTTTAGCGTCCAACTTCAGCTTAGGTCATGATCTCACGGTTTGTGAGTTTGAGCCCCGTGTTGGGCTCTGTACCGACAGCTCAGAGCCTACAGCCCACTTTGGATTCTGTGTCTCCCTCTCTCTCTGCTCCTCCCCTGCTCACGTTCTGTCTCTCTCTCCTTCAAAAATAAATAAACATTCAAAAAAAAATTTTTTTTAATTCCTATGGAAAGCTACAAGCCCTAGAATAGCTAAAGCAATCATGGGCAAGAAGAAAAAGTGGGAGGAAACCCTCTACTAGATACCAAGTCCTGCTGGATAATTACAATAATCAAGACTATGAGAAGTGCACTGGTGGCGCAGTCGGTTAAGAGTCCAACTTTGGCTCGGGTCATGACTTCACAGTTCATGGGTTTGAGCCCCACATCAGGTTCTGTGCTAACAGCTCAGAGCCTGGAGCCTGCTTCATATTCTTTGTCTCCCTCTGTCTCTGTCCCTTCCCCTGCTCATACTCCGTCTCTGTCTCTCTCTTAAAAATAAATAAACATTAAAAAAAATTTTAAAAAAGAAAAACACTATGAGATACAGATAGAAGGCTAGACACAAGGATCAGTGGAACAGAACAGAGACCCCAAAAATAAATAGACTCACACAAATGTGCCAAACTAAATTTTACAAAGATGCAAGAACAGTCCAATGGAGGAAAATTAGCCTTTTTCACAAATAAGCTTGGAAAAATTGCATATCCATAATTGACAAAATAAACCTCAACTTAAGTCTCACACTGTATACAAACAATTTAACTCCTAATAAATCATTGATTTAAAACATTTAGAAAAAGCTGAAGAAAAAAAAAAGTTAGGGAAAAAAGTAGGAGAAAATTTTTGGGATCTACGTTAGCAAAATGTTTTTATAATTGACAGCAAAAGCACTATCCATAAGAGAAATTGACAAATTGGATATCATTGAAATTTAAATTTTTTTCTCTGTTAAAGGTCACCTGAAGAGGATAAACAATACAGAATGGGAGAAAATATTTGCAAACCACCAATCTGATAAAGGACTCATTTCTGGAATATACTAAAAAAATTGTCAAAATTCAGAAATTAAAAAAAAGTAATTAGAAAACGGGCAAAATGCATAAAAGATATTTCAGTGAAAGTTTAGACAGATGGCAAATAAGCACATGAAAAGATATTCAGCATCATCAGCCATCAGGGTAATGTGGTTTAAAACCCATGTGCTATCACTATACACCTATCAGAATGGCAAGAAAAAAATAATAATGACAACATCAAATGCTGGTGAGAATTTGGAGAAGCTGGATCACTCAGACATTTCTGGTGAAAATGCAAACTGCTACGCCGTTCTCGAAAATAGTTTGGCAGTTTCTTGTAAAACTAAACGTGCAACCAACTACCAAATAACCCAGCAATTGAACTCTTAGGTATTCATCTTAAAAAGATGAATGGACAGTGTGAGACTTAAGTTGAGGTTTATTTTGTCAATTATGGATATGCAATTTTTCCAAGCTTATTCAATTGCTTAAAAAGCAATTGAACTCTTAGGTATTCATCTTAAAAAGATTATGTTCACAATGTCCACAAATATTCACAGCAGCTTGTTTGTAAAAGCCAGAAAATGGGAAAAAAAAAAACAAAAAAAACCCAGACATGTTCAATGGTTATATGGCTAAACTGTGGTATATCTACCCCGGAATACTGCTTAGCACCAAAAAGGAACCAAAACTGACACAGGGCTCAATATCAGGTACTGTGAGATCACGACCTGAGCTGAACTCAAGAGCTGGATGCTTAACCAACTGAGCCACCCAGGTGCCCCTAACCTAATTTAATGTTAAATCTTCTCCCAGTCCTTACTTCAATCTACTTCAGCACATTGGCTGGCCTGTGAAGTGGAAGGACATCGGTGTCTGCTCTTTCCCCACCAAGTGGTGCCCTCAGCCCCCAAGGTTGCTGACCCAGGTTTCTGATTCTGTCAGGTTCAAAAGGTGGAGGCTGGGAGTAAGGGGATGAGAAAACTCTATACATGATGCTTTTACTTGTGCATTATTTCTCTCTAGGATGTCCTCATCTGTATGCTTGAAGAACTTTATTTTGTTTTTTAAGAACAGGCTAGTTCACTGTCATCTGTTTTCATATAGCTTTCTTTGATTTCTCCAGTCAGGACTAGCTGTCTATGTTTTATGTTCCCCTGACAGTCTGTATATTTCTTTATTAGGACATCCATCCAATTGCATTTGGTCAGTCTGAATTGATGTTTACTTTCAGCAGAGTAATAATTTACACTTAGAAACCACTTGACCTCTATTGTTCTAACAATCAGCATGTAAGTATTTGTGTGCGATGTTTTTAGTTTATGAAGCAATTCTGGCACCGTATTCCATATTTGGAATTATTCTTTCTTGGAAAATTTAAACTTCTAATTATTTTAATTTTGGTAGTGCAAATTTGTCATTAGGCAAGTTTTGTTATGATAAGGAGTTTATTTCCTTTGCATATTTCTGATGCTGGCTTAAAATTTTAAATTACTTAATATACGACAGACTTATTTATGAAAATATAATAGACTACATAGAAATTTTTAAAAATCGACAACATAACTCATAATACATTTCTCACAGAGGAAGGAAAAATATGTTAATTTCACTGCCAAATTTGTCTGATTTGTAATGACTCCAAGGCAGTGAGTTGAGAAAGAGCTTTTGGTCATGTCTGGCCAAATCAATTGTATCAATTATAATTGATTATAATGTCTGCTATGATGCAGAAAGAAGTGTCATGTATATGCCATATTCTTTCTAACGTGATCACTAATCACATGTTAAAAATTTATTTTCAGTCATTTTCACCTATGTGTGTTGTTTATGTCATTGTAGTTATGGTGCTAAGCAAAAATACTTTCTATATGTGACTTGAAGTATAAATGTGACCAGCTGTTAAGTCCTCTTCTTGTGAGCTTCATTTCTGCTTCCGAATGTATTGAGATTACCAAACTTTTATGAATTACTCATTAGTATACAAGACCACCAGGGAGATTCTCTCAATTGCAGAATTCCATGTAGCAGCAAACACCCATCTGTAACAGTGCTATGTATATTAACTCTATAATGAGCTATCTTTGTTATGTTGAATACAAATATTTCACTAATTTTAAAAATTCCATTTATAATTCTGGATTTGAAGAATTAGCCTCACATCCTTTCTTGATGTTAAAACTATTAGAGTAAACTTTGAGAAACTTCTGGACAGAATATTTTTCGTCCTGCTATATACTTCACACATAGGCAAGTAAGTTTAAATGCATCTTATGGAAGGCGGAAGGATGGGCTGTATAGACGCCCACACAATAGATAGATAGACACACACACATACACACACACATACATACACACATACACACATATACATAAATTTGGACATTTCTTTTGATTGACAACTCTCTCATCAGAAATTACTACATAAATAATTTGTCCTAAAGACCAGGATGAAGTCTGCACGTATCTTCTAAAGATAACACCGATTGTACCCTCCATGCATATGTCGTATGTTTTACAAAACTTTTTATCTTGAAAAAATTATAGATTTGCATGCAATTGTAAGAAATAATAGAGAGATTCCATGTATCCTTTCCTAGTTTCCCAGTGGTAACCTGACACAACGCCATAGTAACATCATACCATAATCTGGATATGGATATCCATACAGTCAAGACACAGAATGGTTCCAACATCAGAAGTATTTCTTTCTTTGTCCTTTTATGGCCACACACATTCCCTCTCCCATCCCCTTCCCATTTCTATAATTTTGTCATTTCAAGTATTTTATAGAAATGAAACAATGCAGTATGGGATCTTTGGAGGATTGGCCTTTTTTCACTCAACATCATTATGGGAGATTAATCCAAGTTGTGTGTATTTGTTCCTTGGGATTCTCTCGCTCTGCCCCTCTCCTGCTCGTTCTCTCTCTCTCTCTCTCAAAATAAATAGGTAGACATTAAAAACATAAATACTATGAAAAAGATTAAATTAGGTTAAATATTTTTTGGAACTGGATATTTGTAATTAGAGAATTGAAACTGAACGTTGAACTTAAGAAAGTAAGAGATCACTTTATTTTTAAACATGAAGATCATCAGGAAATCATGGGGCCTGTTGGAACTTTCGTCAAGAAGCAAGTTAAGAGGGTGGCTTTGGTGGCTCAGGCTGTTAAGCTTCTGGTTCTTGATTTCAGCTCAGAGCATGATCTCACGATCGTGGGATCGAGTCCCTGCATCCAGCTCCATGCTGACAGCATGAAGCCTGCTTGGAATGTTCTCTCTCAATCTCTCTCTCTGCCTCTCTCCCCAGCTCACTCTCTCTCTCGCTCGCTCTCTCTCAAAATAAATAAGTAAACATTAAAAAGAAAAATAAGCAAGGCAAGAATTGCCCACCCCCAACAAAAAGATTTAACAGGACAGGTGGACAACCAAATAAAGTTGATTCCATTATCAGTCTTCTTGCATTTTGTTTCTTCAATATGCTAATGATCCCATCATTTGCTGGTGAGGCTATAAGAACAATGTACAAAGCTGGTTATTCCAAAAACTGACCTTCGAACTAGTTCATAGCTATTGAACAGTTGCTAGGAAGCAAATGCTTTCATTGTATGATTTTACTTCTTCCCCATTAAGTCAAAAGACACACGAGATGTAAGGAATCCAGCAGATCCTGGATTTTAACCCAAGGAGTCTCAATCAGGCAAACATGCTTGAAATGTGTCAACTACGTTTTCTAAAACCCTGAAATTTCAAATTCAAAGCAAAGGATACATTTCAAATCTGAGACACCTTATTTTAATGGTGTAATATGATAGGTTTCCTATCTGACCATTGTGTCTATTACCCTAATTAAAAAATAAATACTGTCCGTATGCGTGCATGTAGGAAAAGCAATTCATCTCATTGAGGCCACACAACAGACACAAGCAATCTAAGAGACAACTAAAGAACAATAATAACAAACACCCTTTTGGTTAAAGCTTTGTGGAATATAGTGTTAAGATCTCATATTAGTCACTTGAGACTTGTGGACATAAGAATACCCTCTCTTGATGGATACAAGAAAAGCCTTCAGAAATCCATAACAAATTTCTGGGCATTCGAGTGTGGTTCACTAATACCAATTCTTCTAAGCCTTTAATGACATGCATGGCTAGAATCATTTAATGATACCTGAAACAGTATCTTTATAGTCCTGGAGATACTCATGTCTCAGACTCAAAGTTGGATGCATAGAAATCTGTTATTTATCTCCTTTACTTATTTAGCCTGTCTGAAAACTGAGAGCTGAATAAAATATTTAACAGCTAAATTCTTTTTTTTTCTATTAAAGACTTTTAATGTGAAATCACCAACAGAAAAAAAAAGAGCAGAAAAAAACTGCTTAAAAGGTTACAGAAATTGATGCATATAAAAATGTCCATCTAAAAATGACACAACCTCAAAAAGTTACTATTTTTTTTAACAAGTATGTTCCAAAAGAATATGGCCACATTTCAGAGAGACATTTCTTCTCCCAACACCATGACAAGTGTTGATATCACTAAAAGGATTCTGAAAATGAATTCAAAGCAACATCAATTTTTTTTAAATGTTGAAGAAAGTAAAATGATTTTGGTATATATGTCTCGTAAAGACCTTCGTTTTTACAGACTCTTAACTCAGTTCTCTTAATACTCAAAAGAACTATTTGGACAGTTACATGGATCTTTCTCAAAACCTGTTTTTTAAGCATTCTCACTCACACACAGATGTACACACACACACACACACACACACACACTCATGTTTTTTTTTTAAAGTGAGCAAGTCATTTTACTCATGATCTCACATATCTTTTTTGCCTGGCGATGTATTCTGATCTCTGCTAAATAATAGGAAAACAAGTGTTTGCAGCAAATGCTCTTATAAGGAGAGTTAGTAGAATTTTCTGCAGGTACTCTCCAAGCCCAGGGTGATTTTTCCAAATGGTCTGTAAATTCTCTGTAAATTAAGCACTGGCATTTCACTTCCCTTCTGCTAATCACGTCAAGCTACCTAATTCCTAACTGTAAAATCAAATGTCTTAGTGACTTTCTCCTAGCTGAGTCTTCTCAATAGCCTCTCATATTAGGGATTCAATGGCTGTGCTTTAAATGAACCCGTTTCACTGGCAGGTGCCTGCTGGTTTTTAGGTTTTCAACGGTACCATTACTATCATTTATAAGGATAACATCACAATTAAGAATGTATGAATAATTTAAAGTTGAGTAGCATTCAGTTTCACAGTCTGTCTGGCACGAAGGTTGGAAAGTGCAAGGTCTTTATTTTATTACAAAACACTGGCTGTCTGGGTAAAAGGAGATGAAAAGTTACTAATTTCAGGCTTTACTTCAAACCCTTTAATCTTGCAAATAAGTGCCTTCAGTGAGGACTTTGTGATCTCCTAAAGCCTAGCCAGAGTCGTTCATGTTCTTTGTCTTTTCCCAAGGTCCTTACCTGATCCTAGGTGAGCCAAATGAGACAAAAGGGAATCCACTAGAGGAAGTGATTATTTAATAGAGCTTTTCCCGTTAAATCCTAACTTGTGCTGTTGGCAAATATTATGAAACACGATCATTTCATTGCCATAAATAATGTTATATAATTAAAATTCCATTCTGTGGTTGGGAACAGTGTGATAAACCGTTTGCAAATTGGTAATTCTATTTATTAAAAACAGAGGCATTAATTTTGACACGTTGAATTATAACACAGACAAACAGATCTTGTGTTTTAATTAAATGCTCTATTTGATCAGCTTTTTTAGTCTAAGATTTAATACCAGATCCTACAATTCGTATGGTATAGAGCAGGGGACCATCTTAGCAGGGAATACAGAGACTCCGGTGGAAAAGCTCTGCTAGGATCCAAAAGGCACAGAGCAGGACCCCTGAGCCTCTCCGTCCAGCACCCCCTCTCTGTGTCAGGCTTGGTACCATTAGCTGGTTTGTTAAGACCTCTCCCAGCTCCCTTTTTTCTTCCAAAGCCTCCAGCAAGGCTCCCGGTCCTCGAAGGCATTACTTATTCTCTAATGATAAAGCAGGGCTGAATATTTTTTTAAATAAATAAATAACAACCAAACTGCTTTGAGCTTTCTTTCACATTAAGCTACATTTAATATTCATTTCACATTTTTTTTCTATTAATTAAAAGTAAACCGTGTATTGTATGGTACATTATCCCTCTAACAGCCCCATGTGGAGATCATGAAGTGGAAGACTAATGGTGTAGACTTTAGCATTTAGTTTTAACCAGAATAATTTACATATCTGTGAGAAGAGTCCAAGGCATGTGTAAATAAGCAGAACTCTGAGATATCAAGACCCTTGCTCGGTTTACTATGGACCGTCGAGCTATGGGCTGTGTATTTATTCCATCAGTCAGGTAATTTAATGAGACTTACACAGCATCTATTTCTGCAGAAGAGACAAAAGTTATTAAGGAGAGGCATGTGGCAGTAAGAAAAATGTGTTTGCTTGTTTTATTTTATTCTATTACCCCAAGTAGCAAAGGTGATCCCATTCAATGTTCATTAAAGTTTACCTTTCTAATTTATCAAAGGGGACCCACATCAACAGTTTTATGCTGAGATTTCAAAACTGGAAACATTAAAATTTGATCCCAAATGCCAGATATTTAGGGAGGCTTTTCGTTAGAAAAATAACCACATAGCTTTAATCTATAGATTTTTATTAATGCACAACTCTATTAGGTGAACCAGAGAAAGTACATTAAAGAAAAGTCATCAACTCCGAAAGGGCATTTGAACTTAGAATTACCCAACTTTCAGACCAGTTCTAAGGGAGGAAAGACATTTCTGAGAGAACGGTTGAGTTTAAATAAATGATCACAAAAGCATAGTTTTCAGTGAATTTGTCTGGAAAGAGTTATGCTGTGTTGTGAATCGTGTTAGGCAGTTACTAGAAGACTAAGAGTATTTTAAGAAAACGCTGTGTTTCTTTGATAAAATGTAAATTGAATGACATCAGGATTTAGTATTCAAACTGATTTCAGTTATAGGCTCTTAAAATATGCCTTGCATGGAATAGAGTTCTCTGTGAGGAAATCATTGTAAAGGGTACAGAAATCAGTGAGGACGACTGCTGTGTGATGCTAAACATCCGTAAGAAACGTGAAAAACTCAATCACCGAGGATGTTTCCAAATAGTCATCATTCGTGGCATCAACGTTGCCAAATGGGGAGTGAAGAACAGAAACAAGTGTCACCCTAATGATAATTCTGGTGTAGTAAGATGTTCGGATAACTGATGCTAAGTGTGCCTGTAGAGTTTGCATTCCCTGGATCTTTGTCTGAAACTTCATTCCGAAGTTATGGCAAAATTGACATGAATCCTGAAATATTTAAAACTGATTGAACTGATGCTGTTCCTTTAAAAAAACACCATCATCCTTTGTAACCCAAACCAACAGTATGAGAGCACAAATGTTCAGACATAGACACTGCATTTTTACATGGCCTCTTGAGTGTTCACACTCCTACAAAGGCTGTCAGACCTGCTAAATGGCATAGCCAAATTTCTCTTGGATCTTTTTATAATACAATGATGCATAAGTGTAAGTCGACGCAGCATTTGACTCCTCAAATACCATATCCCAAAGTCCTTCAAATATGCAACTCAATCCATAGGATGAATTCGAGCCAATTCCACACACAAAAATATATCTGTAACTTTACATACCCTTTGCATATCGTAACCTAATGTTAAACTTACACACGATTCCTCCTGCAGCAAAAACTCATTTTAAAGTTCTCCGCTTTGGTTCAGAATGAACTTACTTCATTCAAATTATGAACTTTAGGCTGATTATATGAGAATAAATCTATAGAATGCATACTCTGGTGAATGCTAATAACAACTTTCCTCTGTTTTCATTCCAAAGTAATTATTTCAAAGAATATGGCAAGTAATTTATTTTCAAAATACACATGAAGAAAAATGAATCTGACAACAAAATACTGAGAGCCTCAGAAGAATAAGGTTCTTCATTTTTTATAAAGTTCTTGTCATACTACGTTTTATTTATTTATTTATTTATTTTTGTCACTGCTTCCAATAGATTCGGAGTTTCTAAGGCATATACCATAATTTGGCTATCTTTCTCTCCTCAACACCATTTATATTGCCTTGTACATAGAACATGTTCTCAAAAAATACCTGTATTGAATGTTGAGTGAATAGAACTTCTCAAGGAGTTTCTGCAAGAATTTCAAATAGTTTAGCTGGATCTGGGATTCCGAGACTCGAAAATAAAAGGTACACTGCTTTGAATAAGAAAAGCTACACATGAATCATTGCAAAAACCTTTTTTAAAACAGAGATAGTCATTCTTTCTGAGAGATGATTATTTTCTTCTTCAGATATTGGTGGTTGTGATAGATATCCCACACCTGTTTAAACTTAAATACTCTTACTTTATTTACATTTAGGCTTCATAAAGCATTTCAGTTTGTCTGACTACGCCTGTCCATTTTATGTTTCAAGACATAATTTAACACTTAAAAACATTGCACTTTTCTTACTCTTCCAGTCAAGTGTGATTATACAGAAATATGTGTCAATTAAAAGATTGCTTGCTATATCATTAGTTGGCAGAGATGCAATGGAGTTTCCCAGCAAAATGAATCTTGAAACATTTGCCTTTCTTTTATTATAGTCTTTTTTTTTTTTTCTGTCATTACATTTCTTTGGACAGAGATTAAAGCAGAGCTATTTTCTATTAAATTGCTCAGCTAACCATCAGTGGTCCTGAAATCTCAGGGCCTTTTTTCAGAATACACTGGTGCATGAACATATCCTTTATTAGTTGGATTTTTAAAATTCTGTCATGGGTCCTGGGTATCTATATGTGGCATTCACTCAGATAATTCCTATTCTCCCTCATACTTAAGAACCAGTGCGACTCTTGCGATATCAAGGCTCCAGGGTCATATCAGGTGAGTGCTTCCATTTTAGTTTTCAACTATTCAGTATACTGATGATATATGGCTAAACCTCTAAAATGTGGAACAAAGGCTACATTAATTTTCTGATCTTTTTAGAACCACCCTGTTAGAGTAAAGCAATGCATTCGAAAGCGAAATTCTTTGGTTGAGGTCCTGTGATTTTTAATGAGCTTTCACTTTTATTTTTTACTCATTGATATTTGAAGATACATAAATACGCTGAAAACATACACTTAATTCCTCCTTAAATCATAACATTTTTTAATGGTTCCAAACACGTAAATATGCCGATGATGATAAAAGTATTGAAATTTAGAGACGCCAAAAGCCCTTTCCTGTAACATGAAGAATTTTATAAAGGAAGCAAATGATTGTTTGGATAATGCTAACTTGAGACAATAGGAACTGGGATGCTATGACATGGAGCCTCTCTCCTTATGTTTTAATAACAGCCTTCTGAGCACACATATTCACTTTCGGATTTTTAAGCAATTAGTTTGCAGATGTCACTAAATAAATGGCATTCATTCCTTAAGCAGGAACCATACCTGTTAACCATCTCAGCCTATTCTAGCTTTAAAGCTGGGCTTGATGTGCACAGCATGCTCAAAAACTGTACTCACAGTTCAAATGAGCTGGATTACAGACCATGACCACTGAGACCCTCACATGACAAAGCCTTTGTGTAATTAATATGCAGGGTAAAATGCTCCCTGGACTGCTGCTAAAGCGATTTAAATCATGCACATAAAAAATGTAATCACAAATTTAGCATGGTGGACAGAGTAGTCACACTGGGCTTGATTGCATAGAAGGTTCCAAGTGTGTTTTAAATGTCCTTTAAGATTGAGATTAGGACTTGTACTTACAAGATGCATATTAATCTAAAACTCAACATTTTTCAGTGTGGGATCACAGTAGGAGAACATTATGGGCAATAGAGGTTCATTCTAATCCCAGTAGGTAATTACACTTTGAAATAATATTCTTTAATTAAATCTTGTTTGCAGTTGATTGATTTAAACACTAACTCTAAAAACCTAAATTTGAGTTTTTATCAATTTTTGATGCTTATTGCACACAACTTGGGCTTTAATTGATGTTTCTGAAGTTTTAAAGCCCTTGTCCACCGTATCCTGGTTGAATTTAGTGTGATTATCAACATCATTCCTTAATACTCTTGATGACTTCCTCTGGAAGCTCGATAAGTCTGTGCACTTTTACAATTTTAATGGATACCTGAAAAGTATTTCATGTGTCTCAGTGCCAACATGTACACGGAAGGGTATTCTATCACACTTTTAGTAGACACATATCCTAATCCCTTCTCTGAAGTACGGAGGGTTTTATTTTTTTCAAAAATATTCACCATTGGCAACATTACAGAGTAAAAATCGGACCACAGCTCTCATAACGGACAAGGTGCAAAGAAAAAGAACTTCTCAATTTCTGAGTAATTTGCATCTTTTCAAATTTGAAGTCATATGACATTAAGCCACAGCAACAAAAATACTGCTTCCGTGTATTCACAAAGAGAAGCTAACAATAAATACATCACCTTTTATGTTTATAGCTCCTTTCTCACCATTTGGCAAAGCTTACCAAAACACAATAAAAAGACTCGTTGTGGACATGTTCAGATGAATTCCTTTTATGTTGAATAATCCATATGCCACCAAATCTGTGTAATAACTGCTAAAAGCAATATGTTGTACTGTACCATTGTGAAGGAAGACCGTTCTGGCAGGTAACATTAATATCTAATTGAATTTTAGTCTTGTAGATTTTGGAACTCTTACAATTCTTCACTCCCCTGACATAAGTGCTTTTTCTGAAGGGAAGTTGTGAAAAATGTCATGTCCTATAACCCACAGAAAGGAACTTTGAAATACGTCCTAATTTGGCACATGATATTATCTGTCAGGGATGATCAAGGATCTTCATAATTTGTTGCAAATTTGCAAACGACAATGAGACCAATTTAATGGGCATCCATATAACCAACTAGTTGTACTGTTTACAGATTTATTTCCGGAACCACAAAATTAGGTCTGGTGTCCTGAGCATTGTGATTTAAAGATGTCGTTCACCAGTGTTTATATTTAAATTCATACAAACAAGGATCGGCTTGGTTTCAGCTTCAGCGGTGCCACAGAGCAGCATCTTGTAGATGTAGCCCAGTAAATTACATTCATGATGCCATATTTAATAACTGAAAATTCACATTTTACAACAATTGCATTTGTCACTGCTGAAAAACAAACTGGTACGTGGAATGTTTTATTACAATGACTACATTCTTGTGAGAAATGATTAAGTCACTATGAGAGAAAAGTAAGGCCAAAAGACCTCATTCACCGTAACGCAAATATTAATCACACATAAATAATACAGGTGTCTTGCAGTAAGCCACATTCCCCTAAAATATAGATTACACATCCTAGGGGCAAATAGTAGTACAACAGACTTGAAATAAATCCCTCAAGCCATGGTGGCCAAAAGGAAATCATTTATGTTTTGACAGTTTAATATACTTTTTGGTTATGCATAACAGATGAAAATATTTACACCAATATAAGAGAGTGAAAGAAAAATTAAATCTGACTAATCGACCTGTTCAAAGTATGATTTTTAATTTCAAGGAATTTTTTTTATAACTACGCCAAATAACAAATACACTTCCTCCAATTCAACCGTATCCATTCATTTTTAATTATTTCACAGCAGCTAAAAAATAAACCAGTCTCTCAACTTAAAGAGAACTTTTCTTGGTATGCACACATACCCAGTCTGGAGAGAAAGAGGGCTGCCTGCCAACCCAGAACACCGCAGGGTAAGATGAATGTCACCAGGAGGGGTGCGAGGGATGTGGACGTGGTTGGGCCTTTGACGGGCAGAATCAGGGCCACAAGAGGTTATGGGGCAAAAAGACCTATTTACCGTGACTTTGATTTTTTACTGAATTTTTGTAACATAGGCATGTTATTTCTTCTAAAGAAAATATTAAAAAGGTATGTCAAAATAGGAATCCTCGTCTTAGATCCACATCCACTCCTGCTTTTCAACAAGCGTATATTGGACACTGACAATGCTTGAAACACTAGGTAAGGCTCCAGAGAAAGAGTGGGAGATTAGCCATCAGCCAGATGGCTCTTTGGCCTGAGAATTTAAAATTCACTGAGAGGTGTATCTGAGAAATCAAATAACAGGACAGACCATATACAATCAAACATGATATTACATGGTTCAGACTAGAGCATTACAGGAAAAAAACTCAGGACAATGAGGGAGTTGGGGGTACAGGGAGAAGGTGGGTAAGAGTAGATAGCCTTCCACAGGAATACTGACACTCCAATAACGTAAGGAGTTCCCGAACTGAAGTATAGAATTCTGAGATTGGCAAATACATGAAGAAATGATTTGTAACACTACGAAACCAAGGAAAATCTGTGTGAGGTTTCAGAGGTTTTAGATAGACCACATTTACATATGACATTTGTACCCAAAAAAAGCTGATTTAGCCATAAGTATCAAATAAGATGGAGGGATCTGCCGACAGTGATCACTATTCAAATGAATGGTGTCTTTGGAAACTTTCACGTTAAAAGACTCCAAATGTGCCTGTAAGAGATAGCCAAGCAAAAGTAAGTTCTAGTTTTTCCTACTTAATTTGTTCTTACATCCTCGTTTCTGTCATTCTGTGTTAATAGGTTAGGAACTCTCTTCTTCAATAAAATCACTCTCTTTTGCTAATATCTACATCACAACAATTCCTTTATTTTCCCCTGGCCGAAATGACCGAGTCAACATCACAGGCTCTCCTGTCCCACCTATTCCTAGGCATGAAGTGCCCTTCTGCCTGTCAATGGCAAACCACTCCACTTCTGCCCTGGATCCTTCCTTCTTCCCACCAGTTACATTGAGGACAACTTTGCTCCCTAATTATGTCCCATGCTTCTTATATTATCAGTTTCTCTATTCCTATAATATCATTTCTATTAGCACACAATTAAAAGAAGAAGAGAAGCAAGGAAGAGGGGGGGGAGTGAAGGAAGGAAAGAAGAAAGAGGGAGGGATGGAGGAAGGGAAAAAGGAAAGAAGGAAGGAGGAGAGGGAGGAAAACAACTAGCTGTCTTTCTAGCCCACTTCTTTATCGTTTCCATCACACCAACGTTTCTCGAAATGAAGATCTGTATTCAACTTCTCCACATTCTCTCCTATGGCTCTAAGCTCAACCTAATCCAATCATACTTCATTCTCACAGCATCACTAAGACTGCTTTTAAGGTCACCATATTTTCAAATCCAATAATCCAGTCCATTCTTATCTAACTTAAGCCCTCACGAGCATTTGCAGAGTTGACCTTGTCATCTTTCTAAAAATATTTTCTTTTTTTGACCTCAGCGTGCCCACATTCTTGGTTTTGTTTCTGCTCCACAAATGGCCATTCAATGGTGTCATTTTCTGGATTTTCTTACTCAGATTTCAGTCTAAATTTTGAGGACTTGCAGAACTCTGTCTTATATATCCTTCTCTTTCCTGTCTATACTTTCCTCCTAGGTGATTCTCATTCAGGCCCATAGTTCTACATACTGATTTTAAGGTTCAGTCTTTATCTCTCTAAAACTCAAAACTCACATCCAGCTGCTTTATTCATCCTGCTCCTTGAACAGTCGAACCCAACTAACATGGTAAAACATAATTTTTAATTTTTCTTGGTAAAATGGCTTCTTCACTCACACTGAGTTTTCCTCACTCAGTCAAGATTACCGCCACTCACCCAGCTTTTCAAACCAAAATGTAGGGCTATGTTCTTCTCTTGTTTAAAAACCTCCAATAAATCCCCATGATACTAAAAATGGAATTATGCTCTTTATCTTACAGCTGTTTCCAGTACTCCACACAATCTGACCCTATGCTCTTCTCTTGATGACCTGTCCTATGTTATCTTCCTTCTTCACTATGCTTCAGACATATCAGCCATTTTCAATTTTCTGAACATTGTATCTTAAATTAAACGCTAAACTAGCTAATCTAATGTAGCCGCCAATATTCTCTATCCCATTATTCTTTTATAATTCTCTGCACTGAAATTATAACCATCTGATATTTATCTTGTTGGTTTGTTTTCTATCACTCTGAATGTTAACTCTAAGACAGTAGAAGCCTCATCTGTCTATTCTCCACTATATTCTCTGACTCTAGAATACAGCACATCACAAGTGTGCCCTTTCTTCCCGATACATAGCACACATTCCAACAACTTGCACAGAACTGTGGTGAAACTTCAAGGATAACACATTTTAATAATGTGTGACTCAATCTATATTAACTATGGTCGTTTTCAATTATTTTTCCACTGGTGTTAATAATTATATTAATAGCGTTATTAGCTGTTATAGGTAAACATAGTCTCTATGGTATGCATATATGTTAAGAAAACATGGCTTCCTACTAGAGGGCAGATGTAACATGGGCATATGCTTAGCTTTATTCCTCATGTGTGATGTTAGCCTTCACTAACTACTAGCGAACACTTGGATGCTGGAAGGGAGGGCATTTGTTTACTTCACACATCAATGAGCAAAGTGGTACTTGACAACAGCCACCTGGGATTTGAACCTAAAGGAAATGGAGGCCGGCCACGTGAGGCTGAGGTCCCACCCAATACTTTTTTGAACCTGGACTGCAGTCAAGTATTCCTCTCTATCCCTGTGATTCCATCTGAGAGGCTTGCCTGATGCTTCCAACATCAGGCATCTCCTCAGCCTTTCCCTAAGGAAGTGTCTTCAATAGTCCCTGTGAGAACCTTTTCCATTATTGATGAAAACACATCAGGTAATGGAAGTAGTTCCTCTCAATAATACACAATAAAACACACAGGAACACTTGAGGAAAGAGGACAATTATGTTTAGAGATTTCCAGCTCCCGAAGAAAATATGCTGTCCTGTTCCAGATACTCAAATTAAAATGAAATCTTAGGTAAGACCAAAAATCTTTATTCCAGTACTCTACCACAGGGTATTTAAACATTGTTTCTTTAGGATATTAACTTTTTTCTTTTTTCAGTTTACTTGGACTCAATGACTTTTGTAAGCCCTTGACACTTTGGTTTTTGTGGGACCCTTATCTCTGTAAAAAATTATCAAAAAATGTATTTTTACTACACTGATAGAAAAAAATGTTATTATGATATATGAAAACATTTTTCATGATATAAAATTTCTTTTTTTCACATTTAAAAAAAATTAAAACATACTAATGGGTCCCCAAAGGTAGGTGAAGACCAAGCTGCTGTGTTTAGTGGACCTGATGGATAAGCTGGCCCCACTCAAATGACAGAGACAGAAATATTTTGAACATGACTTGTCTATCAAAATGCTAAATCATTCTTCATAAGATGGTATTGCACCTTACTATTTTTATGGTATTTTACATTACTAAGTTATTATTCAACATTCTGAGCACCTAGACACGTAAAACAATTAATGCAAGGCCAATCATTTGCCATGGGTATTAGAAGAGTTAAATATGTCTCTCTATTGGGCAAAAGGAAGCCCTCAGATTTTAAATCATTAAAAATATTGCTATTTAATATCCTTACATGTATGGATTTACAAGACCACATTCTTGCTTTTTTGGGTATGAGCTTTAAAAGCTAAAAAGATCTAGAAAAAAAAAGTTATATTTCAATTCATTAAAAACCTTGAATGTGAAATTGATAAACCAAAGATCTTGTTATAATGACTCATCATTCTTCCCTTTTCCCTTCTCTTCCTGAAAACATTGAGGCAAGTGTTTATACACTGTATCCTACCTCTTTTCTCCAACTTCACCCTACATAGGATGACTATACACTCCAATGTGTTCTGGATAGTCCCTGTTTATGACTTTTGCCCAACACCCCTCTTTCACTCTTACAAGTGATCCAGGTTGGACAATAAATTGTAGCCATCTTACCTATAGTAATTCTGAAGTTGATTGTTCCTTCAAGTCTATTTATATTCTTGATAACAAATTTACCTAAATACAAGGAAAGATAAAGAAGACATTTCTACCAGGTTAAATCTCTTTGAGCATAGGCATAGCTCTGTAAATTCCAAGTGCAAAAATTACTATTAGGTCAACTGCCTCTATAATAAGGTTCAATCAGACTCTCCGTAATCTGATCTCAACCTATGAACAAATACTATATGGTCTCTCTTGTCTAATCTCTTCACTATTCCCCACTGAGTTTTTCATCGTACTCTCATTCTTCCCATTCCTATCTGCTTTAGATGAAATATTTTACCTGTCCCAGGGTCACTCCTGAGAGCCAAATCTTGAGACCTGGTCTATTATACCAGCATCTAAAGCAGATCTTTGCTTCTCTCCCTACTTCTCTCCCTACTATGAAGGGATACTATGAAGAGATACTATGAAGGGATACTATGATAATGCCACATGGTTTCATGTTCTTCTCAACATTGATAATTTGCCTTGTAGGTAGAAAGCACAGATGTCTATCTACACAGACATTTCAGTACTTTTCTTAAGTACAAAATTTGTCTTCTTCTACCTCCTGGAATACTGCTGGAACTTCATCAAAGGCCTTTCTTTCTTTCTTTCTTTCTTTCTTTCTTCTTTCTTTCTTCTTTCTCTCTTTCTTTCTTTCTTTCTTCTTTCTTTCTTTCTTTCTTTCTTTCTTTCTTTCTTTCTTTCCTTTTTTTATTAACATTCAAGTGCCCCTGGGAATAGCAATTTATAAAATTTTTGTCAATAATGTATACTTTAGTATAATTTAAAATTTTCGAAACAGAGTGTAATAGGAAGAATGGGAAGAAAATGGAGGCTCTAGGGTAAAGGCAGAGTAAAACGGTGTCTTGGCAAGAGGAAATCGTTATGATTCCTAGTCCAGCTAACTCTTATAACCCACCAAGTCTTTCCCTGTTAGAATCAGCTTTGAATCCAATTTTAAAATATCCCCTCCCCTTTTAAATGGAGACATCATAGTATAGTGTTAAAAATATATATATGTTCCACAATCTATGAGGCTTGGATACAAATACTAATTCTACCACTTACTTACTACGGACACTCCTGCAACTTAAAATTGTTCTCTAAACGTTAATTCTCTAGTCTGTAAAAGAGAGAAGGTTCCCCTGACTTTCAGCTAAAAGTAAAAATAAGGACCCTCTCCTGTGCCACTTTTCAAATAAAGTGAGGCATCACAAATGTATCCATATTACAAGAAAAGAAAAACATGCTAAATGAGAACACTTGCTCTGGGATCAACATCTGACCAGAAATAAGCAGTCTGGGTCAAAGGAAGCCCTGGCCCTACCTATACAGCCAAGCTCTGCATTTCTTCCATCTTCACAATTCTCAAAATGTTACTCTCTGAAAGAAAGGCAAGACAAAACAAAGAAATCTCGTATCCAGGGACACCAGGCTCCGATGATGGTAGAAAGGCATCACATCATACATGGGGATCTAAATAAAAGCCTCGTATTTAAGAATGAGACCTCCAACCCTTTTCTCACTCCACTCTCAGTACCCATGCCTAGACTCAGACCTTTCTAGCAAACAAGCAAACTGGCTAGCAGGCTGGACACCCTAAAGCAAAGTCAGCAGGTTGACAGTCCTTCCTGTCCACCGTATGCTTTCAATCAGTACAGCCAATAATCATCAGTTATTTGTAAGGAGGCGTGAAAAAAAAATCTTGAAGTAAGGGGACTATCAAAAATAAAAAGGGAATAAAAATAAAAATAGAAGTAAATTGGATGAGAAAAAATAAGACAATTAGAGGACCAATTCGCAAACTCTGACATCTGACTAAGAGAGAGTGTAGACAATGATACGGAAGAAGTTACAGAGAAAAATAAAAGAAGGAAATCTCCTGGCAAGAAATGTGCTTCCAGACATGTGCCCAAGCAAGAAGAATGAACAACACATAGCAAAGCGTAAAATCATGAAATCTTAAAATACCGCATATTACAATTAGATTATAATTGCTCCCAGAGAGAAAAACAAAATTTACCCCTTTAAAAAGTTAATATACAGTGGATTAAGAATCAAAGAGGGTCCAGACTTCTCAGAGGATACACTGGGAGCCAACACACCGTGGTGAACATGAGGGCAGAGTGACGACATTTCTGTCAGATGCTCCAACAACTCCCCTTCCAACAACCCTTTCCCAGAAAGCTTATTGGAGGATTCACCTTACCAGACTAAGGATGTAGAACAAGAGAAGAATAAAGGGAATTCCAGAAGACCATGATGAGACAATACCTATTAGCAGGGCTAGGTTAAAAAATGAAACAAGCCAGAAGTGATACATAGAGGAAGTCTTCGGGGAAGGATGTCACCAGGAAATAAAATCAAAAGATGCAAAAATCTGAATGCATAGAAAATGACACTACGAATTGGAAGGTTATAGGGAGATTTGCTGTAGGCCTAAAAATAAGTTAGAAAATCAAGCAAAACAATGTGTTATCTCAATGACAATTATAAAAAGCTATGCAATAAAAGGACTACCTCATCTGTGTTGATCTGCCTCTACCACACCTCAGAAGTAGAGGTCTCCATTCTGCGCTCTAGCATGAGGAGAAGTATGAGTCAGCCCTCTCGCAGCCTAGCCATTTGGTGTTCATTCAGGCCTTCCCCGGCCTTTGAGTTCTGGGGATGAGTAGGGCCCTGTTTGGGAACATACATAGAGGAACACTTTTGTGTTTTGCCTTTGTTTTCAGCTCACTGACTTTCTCCATCACTGGCATGCAGGCCCATTTTCATTACAGCCAATTAAATTTGGCTGGCTGTGTGTCGTTTAGTGGTGGGAGAGCAAGCCCATTGTCTTTTAATTTTTGTATTTTCCTTCATCCCTCTGTATTCTGCAATAAATATGGACAGAATTAAAAAAAAAGAAAGAAAGAAACTCTGGCCAGTTGAGTCTTTACTGTGGAAGGATAAACTGGGCTTCCAGAAGATGCCTGGGTTCATGAGAACCGGAGAAGTGGAGCTCACCTCCAGGCCGAACCTCTGTTTACTGTCCTTCATTTCTCAGGTTTAGCCTTATAGGAAGAGTGCCAGATAGTTAGCAAAGTACTGATTTCCTCTAGTGGCAAAGCCATTGTGTAAACACGGTGAGGGATAAACAGCTCAGTATTTCTAGCTGCAACTGGGATAGGATGGAATTGAAATGAGAAGCAGGAATGTATAATGTAAAGAAAATTATCAGAAATTGGGAACCTTATTCCTTACTTTCTTCTAGCTACCTAACGGAGAAACCCAGAGTGCCTATAGCAATTGTGGTAGACAATGGAAAAAAAAAAAATCAGTGAGTCCTGTACCCAAGAGGACATCTTGTCACCCTGATGTTGTCATGAGCTGGACAAATGAGACCTGGTCCCTTTCAGTTGCTGTCTCCTTTGCTTTTAGCACAAGACTTCCTCCTTCACTGAACTACTCTCCACCTGACGAGACAGCTTGCCATTTTCTTGTGACCTAATCTCAAAACACGGAACATTAGGCTTAGTGGATTGACTAAACTGCATTGACTGTCTCCTTGGATGTTTCTGGTAGGATATCATGACAGTCTGCAGCTAGATTTTACAGTCACTAAGTTGGTGGCGAATATAAGAGGAATGCATAGTAGAAGTGGACATAGGCTCCCAATGTGCCATATGAATCCACAGGTGGCCCTACGGTGGGTGAATTCCTGAATGGGCACTACCATCTGCACATCCAGATAGATACTTGACATGTATTGCCCTCAAATTCCTATGAAGTTGAATGAGGCACAGCAGGTGCCATGGAGGAGCTCGTGCTCCTTAAATTCATAGCGTGTTCAATGTTCAAGGAGTTAATTAAAAAATACTCTCCAGATTTACACATTTGCTCAGAATAGATCAAAAGAGGGTTTGGAAATACAAGCCTAAAGTAAATAAGACCAACTGCTGATTTTTCAATTAGGTTATGTTTCAGGGATACAAAATTACATATTCCTTTCCTCTGCACGTCCCCTGCACTTTTTAAACACAGAGCAACCCATTATTAAGCTATTAATCACCTCTTCCAATTAATTGCTAGAAAACGACCCAGGTTTTAGTAGTAGAGTTGCAATCGAAAAGCTCTTTGATATTTGGCAAGGTAAAGTTACAGGCAGTAGTCATTTGAGAAGGTGAAGCTATTAGCTGCTGTTTAGAATCTCAATTACTCTAAAGACGGATAATTACAAATAAAACAAACTTGTTCTCATACATGAGTAAGTGCTTCGTTTTTTCTTTACAAAATTTGTGCGTGATTTTTTTTTCCAGTCACTAAATATAATTTCCACATGAAAAACTGACCTTAATGATATGAAGTATGGCTACAAATAGTATCAAAGAGAATAAATGCATTTCCTGGACACTGACTGTTAAAGCTAATTGATTTATTGGTTCTCCATATAGTGGACTATTGTCTTTATGCTCTTGGGACATGGAAACTTCAGAAAAGGGCTAAATTCTGCCACATGGACATGACAGTTGAAGCACACTTTCCCTTTCTTCAAGTGTAGGGTTTCTTGGAGTTCAAAAATAAGAAAGAAAAGAAAATTTCTTCCCAGGATTTGCTGGAGTTAACTGAATGTGGCTGCATCCCTTGGCTTATGGAATGTGTACTTTTACTGCTTTAACGTTCCTGAGAAGTTAATAGTGTGGGGGGTTCTTTTCCCTTTAATCATATTCCTTTCATAGTAAAATATTTATTCAAGCAAATGTAAAGTACTTGTCAAAATATGAGAATATGAAATTCCCATTTTTAGGTTTCTTAAACACAGCAGTGATACAAAATAAAAAGTGATGCATTTTCCCCCAGGGCTAGTTTTTAAATTCACGAAATTACCAAATATGTTTTTGTTTTCTTTCCCTTTTACCTTTTAGCTGCTGTATAAATTAGTAAATATAATGAGAGAAGTTTCTCAGCTGTCATTGATCTCAACATTGTACAATCATCGCCATAAAAAGCCACAAAGGAAAACAAATGAAGTGAAAACCCCAGATACTGCAATGGTTCTCCTCAGTCTTTCCTTTCACATGAAGCATAGCTGATGGATTTGGTGAGGGCTTCAAGGAGAATTTAAGTTCAGGAAGCAAAATAAGGATCGACATTTTGTATCGTGTGTGCACGAATCAGTCTGACACCAAAGGGGAGAGAATATCGATGAAATGATTCCAGGTTTGAAGTGTCCTGTGTTACTTGCGGTTCTCTGGCCTTTGATGTGAGTAAATTTTAATTTTTCCCTATTCCAAACTTATCCTTTGTATAGCTATTTTTTAAAGAGAGAGAGAGAGAAAGGGAAAGGGGCAGAGAAAGAGGGAGAGAGAATTATAAGCAGTCTCCACGCTCAGCATGGAGCCCAACATGCGGCTTAATCTCCCAACTGTGAGATCATGACTTGAGTCAAAATTAAGAGTTGATCACTTAACTGACTGAAGCACCAAGGCACCCCTTTGCATAGCTATTGACATGGGTTGGTTGGAAAGACAGTACGGCGGATGTTAATTTTTCCACCAGAGTTACTTTACCCCCAAGAATATACACAGAACACTATTCTCTATAAAGGAACATACTTCTCCAAGCTGAGAGCATTAGTACATTATTTGCCAATGCCACCTTCACGTTTGGTCCAGGTATCTATTAATTCTATGTGCCAACTGCAGTCAAAACCAGAAAAAAGAAAGAGAGGCTTAGGTGTTTTCAAAAGAAATTAATAAAATGAATTTCTCTTGCATGTCAAAAAGGTCTAAATAATTTCTGGAAAAGAAGTTAATTGGCGTAAGAAAATCGGATTCTCCCTTTTTCCGACATTTACGTCTTTCAAGTTAGTTCGCTGTTATCTCACCAGAAGGTATTACCCCACCAGTCTGTGTAGGTGAACTGTCCCATATGTTTAATTGTTCCTTCTTCATAGAAGTACAGCTTAAAAAAATAAAATAAAATAAAAATAACATCAGGGTTCTGCTTCCAGGCTTAAAAAGGAAAAATATTACTAAGTGATTCACAAATTGAAATTGTCTTCCTCAATACAGAAAACTCTGCAGGCTTCATTTGAAATCAACAGTTTTGAAACAGGGTAAGTTTGAAATTCCAAGCAGATTTAACTTGCTCTGTGCATTGGGACAAGAACAAGGCAAAAGTTCATTCTGAAATAGGTTGTTTTTATTAACAAGCTACAAATGTTTTCTGAAGGATCACTGGGAACAGTGGGTATGGGCAAATGGAGTACCATTTAAGAATTATTATGCTCTCTATATTCAATTTTTTAAATTATTTAATAGTGAAGAATAAACAGAGTAATCGGCAACCTATGCTAGCATGTTTCCATGCAATAATTTCCAAGGGTCATGGTGTGGCAAGTGGTCAGAAGTTTGCAGAGTTGCTGTAAGAGGAAAGCTTACAATCAGATATTCTGTATTCTGTGTATATGCTGAATCACCTTTATGCTGAATCATCCCATCTCTTAATAGCCACCATAACGCTGGGTAAAAAAGTCAGAAGTCAAATGAGAAACTTGCCAGTGCTGAGTAACACACAAATCTGAATTTTCAAGATTTCCACATTTATTAATGCTGCCATTTTGTTGTATGTTATACATCTTTGAGTCTGTAGTAACTTCCATAGTGTTGAACACATTGCAGTATGTAGGTAATCAGCCAATCGCTGAGGGAACAGGTGAATGAATAAGTAAATCTGCATTTCCCTGTGCTGAGATGAAGCACTGAGCACAAACTGAGCTCATGGCTTGGTATCCATAAGGATAACCTCTATCCCAGGATTAGAATTTTCCTCTGGGTTTTCCTGCTTCCATAACGTTCATTGTAATTATCCGACATTGGCTGTCTATGCACATTGTATCTGCCAGATCTCACCTGGTGCTGGACCAAGCTCTGGAATAAAACTTTGCATTTCAGTATCTATCCAATCATTTTTTTTTTCCTACTTAGATCTCTACTTCCGATCTCTCCTAGTCAGCTTTACACTATTCCCATGTACCTTGCAGATTAATGTTAATTTTGTCAGTGGAACAAGGTGAGTTGGTCATAATCCATCACTGCTTTGAGATCTATATCAATAAGCTGACCATTCTGAGCAGTTATACAACTCTCTGTCTAAGCGGTAAACTAATCTGATCACCAGAAGGCGAAGCTTGGCTGCCTTCATACCTCTGCATGAAATAAAAAATAAAATAAAAGAGAGAAATAAAAGCAACATTTTTACTAACGAATTTCAGTGATGTATACAAACTGTTATTCTCCACTGACAAATGAGCGAGGAGGTGTAGGACAAAAGCTTCATGGTGCATCTATGCCAACCCCAACTAAAGCAAGTTCACTTCTAACATAACTTTCCTTTTCCAGTAGTTGTCCATTTTTGGTGGGACATACACTTAAGGGTATATGCAAATCCAAAGTGATGATAGGCACTAAGCAGCCCACAGTAGCCTGAATATCAAGCAGAAAGAGTAAATAAGAAACAAGGAGGAGGAAGAGGAGGAGGAGAGAGAGACAGAGAGGGACAGGGAGAGGGAGAGGGGAGGAAGAGGGAGGAGGAGGAAAAGGAGAAAGAGAAGGAGAAGAACAAAAACAAGAAGAACAAGAAGAAGGACTAGAGGAGGAGAAAGAAGAAAATGCTATGGTAAAGCAGAACACTCCAAATCTCCTAAAACAATATTTAAATTTCTCACTTAATCATACATGGCCAAGACTTATGTTAACCTAATATATAATGGTATTCAAGCTCTTACCTAATCATACACAATCAAGGCCTCTTTACAAAATAACAAAAATTGTTATTCAGGGTATGCATAGACAATAAATACAATTTTTAAGGAGATACCGACGAAGGAAAAAGAATATCAATTGTAATAGTTCGAGTCGTCATGATTCATTACTATCCATTTTTTTCAGAATTTTAAAACAAATCTTAAAAATTGTCATGGAGACATAGGGAGCCTGTGGCTTGCTTGTTTCCACCATCCATCCTCTATTAATAAATGAATGAGTTCTACCTCAACTGGAACATAGAGAACAAAATTCTCCATGAAGTCTTCCTGGGTAAGACATTCCACGAGTTTGGCAAGGTTTAGAATATAGTAAAACCTTGGTTTTCGAGCTTAATTCATTCTGGAAATATGCTTGTAATCCAAAGCACTCATAGACCAAAGTGAATTTTAAGAACCGTTGGCTCAGTGGTGATCATGTGACACTTAGTGTCATGTACCAATTGTGTTGCAAGACATCGCTCATTTATTAAGTTAAAACTTATTAGTAATGTTTTCTCATCTTGCGGAATATTCACAGAACAGGTTACTTGCAATCCAAGGTTTTACTGTACTAGGATTCCAAAGAAATGATTAGTCTCCAATCATTTAACTGAAGTTCATCTTTTTGTTTGGTTAGACTAAAACTGATGTTCATATTTATCTCTTGTAGAATAGGAAGAACCAAGTGCAAAGCATCATCATCTTTCGTGGGGAAAGACCAGAGATCCGCCCTGACTGAATATCAAGTCTGTACCCACAATCCATTGTTACAGCTGTTCTTCTGCTCTGGCCAGGTGGTTTTAAAATGGTTTAAAAAATTAAAAATTAAAAAATGTAAAAATGACAGAAATAAATAAGATTTTTTTCATCGAAGTTTACCTATTTTCTTAGAATGCTGAGGATGAATAAAAGGAGGTTTTGAAAATTCTTCACACTGAAAGAAATAGCAAGGTTGTACATAACTGACTACTCTGGCCTTCCTAGCATTCTTATGGGTTATAAAGCCCTTTATAATATTTGATACCCAACTGAGTACTTCCTTTTACCATTAACTACTTAAACCATGAATATTTAACGCAAACCAAGTTTAAACCCCTGACTCTTTTCACAGTTAGTATCTATAATCCTTTTTTCCAGACTAGGTATTTCTAAATCGTGTTAAATCTTTCATCTTCCTTCTGGTCAATTTCAAGGTTTTTATTGAATCAAATGAAACTTTTTTTTTTTTTTTTTTATACCAAGCTTTCCTTTTGCTTTTAGACATTTCTACTGGCTTAGCAAGAGCTGTTCAAATTAGGTGATTATCCTCTATGTGGCACACTGATTTACACAGTCCTTATTTTTAGGCAACAACCTCTAAGTGAATGATTTATTTACTTCTCTATTTATTTTTTATGCATGGAAGAGTCGAAATTGGTCCTGAAAATCTGAAGGCCCTTTTTTCTTTTTGGTGGACTTTGAAAAAGTTTGGTTTTTTTTTCTTTTTTTTTCTTTTTCTACATTTTAGCCAATGACCCAAACTCTACTTTCAATAATCCTAAAAGACAAAATGTTAATAAACAAAGCTGCAATTATATATAACATTTTTTTCTGATACACTGTTAGAGGAATACACTAAAAACAATAAGGTTGAACTATAGGTACAGTGATACTGTACTAGGGTTCCCCCCCCCCCACCTTAAGTAATTTTATTTCCTATAAAGTTATAAAAGATGGTGTAGCTGAGTTTGTTATTTATTTCCCTTAAATTGTAAGACCAAAGAAAAGGTAAAGAGGAAGAATGGTTAACCTCTGGTGACCAAAGGTGCGCTTGATCTGTTATTTTGTGTTCTATACTCTTCAAAAGAGCAATATAAACAGAATTATTTATGCCCAGCAAAATGTTGCTTAATTACTTATGCACCACTGTTTGCTTGTATTTTAAGCTCTCTCTACCACCCACAGGCAGACGTTAAACAGCTGCTAAAAGCTAGCTTTAGTCTTGCCTGTTTGAAATTAGCATACTTGAGCTTTGAAAAAACTTTGTTACCAATTTACATATGCATAGAGACTGATATTTAGACTCACCATATGATATGTCCCTCAAGAGCTTTTCTTATTGCCTCCATCCTCAGGTCTCAACCTAGAGACTGTAAATCTAGCAGGTGATTAATTCTATACCCTTGAGAAACTAGCAATTAGCACTTGCAACCAGTAAAAAATTGTCATTTCAAAACCCTGTTTACTATGCCCATGTATTTTCTATGAACTCACCGTTAACTCTAAATAGATGTGGATGGCAATAGATCTGCAGACATTTCTGTCTCTTCATGTAAAATATAATATTGCTACCAGCTAATCAACCTATTAAATATATATAATTGACATTCCTTTTTTAATATAAAATAGCAAGATGTAGCAAGCACGGAAACACCATACATGATGTTTTATGTTACTAAACCTTAATCAGTTCATTTCAACACGATGACTTTGTAGGGTTTACCTGTTCTGTGTCAATTCTTATCTCTGATAGCTGAAATTACCGTACTTCCAGATGTTCTTATGCATTATTGAGGTCTTCTGCAGTAGATGCTGGAAAAGGTAAGATAAGGTTTTATTTCTTTGTAGTAGTCACAACACTGAGATCAAAGACAGTAAAGTGCAGTGCTTAGTATTGAAAACTATGATGAACCTAACATTTATTTTCAAGTCGCAAACCTATCATAAAAACTGCTCATCAATCTTTAGTTAACCATTTCGTGTGTAATCTGTGAGTCGAGCAAGGAAATGTTCTGCAAGGTTTAAAAGCCCATATTTGACCACACAATAAATTAGTGCTAATTGGCGTGTGTGTATATCACAAGTTTTTAAATGAAAATATTTATCGAAAGCTCTATCCTATGAGGCAAGAGTGAGAATAAAAAGAAAAGAGAGACATGGTAAAATTATCTCCTGGAATAATTTGCATTGAACAATTCACTCCGGTCAGGTTTAAGAATCTGTTAAAGAAGAATTTATACACACCCACCCACCCACACACACACACGCACGCACGCACACATATTTTTTTAAATGGTTTCTGATAAAATCTGGCAGTGCTCTGGAGAGTGCTAACTGAAGTGAAAACAGAGTAATTCCATTTTCTGAAATGTTTTCAGTTCAGCGCAAGGGAAAGAAAATAGGTGAAAATAGCTAACATGCATGCTACCCGCAGTGTGTTAACTTACTCTAACCAAAACATTTCATTTTGAATTATATGTTACACATTTTTATGATTGCAAGAGGAAAAAGGGGGAAAAAATGACATGCAAAATGTCCTAATTCCTAACTTCAGTAATCTTCAGTTAACGAACAGCCTTACTTTAAAAAGAGACATTAAAAATCCTGCAAATGCAGAAACAGGCAGAAACAATTTAGCTCCCCGTATTAGAACACCAAGAGAGCAGATCTTTATTCAGAGTGAGGGGCAACGCAGGATGATCTCGTGCAGAAGTGGACCTTATTTTCCCCGGTTGCACCATCATTAGATGGCCTGCTAAAAAAGCCGGCTAGACTTTCAACTAATTACATCATCGGATCATCATACTGTTAAAATCAGTTGCAGGGCACTTGTACACAACAAAATCCCTGCTTCTAATTACTATTTTAGTGTCTTTTTCCTCGTGACATGTTGGTGATAGATCATTATTTTTTCAGCAATTTGTTCGCATTTATATGCAATATAATTGGATCTGATTAATTATTATGATTAATGACTGCAGAATTTCCTTGCAAAGCTATTAATACTGGTAGTATCAAATGAAAGACATGGACAAATTAAAGCCAATAGATTCCTGTTGCTCGTACTCGCAGCTCCTGGGCTGAAGTAACCCTTTGCTGTTCCCCAGCAGACAGTGACTGCACAGGAAGGGCTCTTCAAATGGCCGTCAGAAGCTCATGATGTGCACAGTGCTTGAAATGTTTTTTGGCTCATCTAGATGCATTGGAAATGAGAAATCTGGTAGGGCTGTGTCCAAAAAGAGCACACGGTGTTATCGACCTGAAGTGGTAAGGAAATGTGTAGCATCCAAAATATGCAGAAGGCTATTAAGAAATAATGGTCTTAAAGGATATTTATAATTTCTCCATTTTCCTCGACAAACATGATATAAGGCACTTAGTTAACTTCCATTAAATGTCAGATTACAAAATTTCTAAAGGACATATTTATGTAGAGTGTGTTTTGTATTTTAAATTATAGTCTGGCTTAGAAGTAGGATATTACATGTAAAAAAAGCAAACAACGACTGAGTAGCTTAGGGGATCGACTTTCCTGTTACCTCTGGGACCTGACTTTAAATCTGGCTTTGAGCAAACTGAAGAAAAATCATTTCAATCTAATGGCAGCAGCAAATAAAAAAATCAGATAGTTTGAGTTCCTTGAAGGTGGCAGCAAGCTTTTTGCTTTATGAAGTATCCGGAATTCTGGGCTGTAAAAGAAAGGCTTGGGTTTGGGCGATGCGTGCCTGGTGATAAACTGTAAATTACAAAAGATGTTGAGTGTAATTTGCATCTGTCATAAACAGTTTCAGCCCTGCTCATAGCATGATTCTTAACAGGGGGGCATGAAGTCTTAGATCTTGCTGAGAAAATGGATTCATTTTATCTCACCCAGAATTGGTAGTGGTGCCTGCATTACCCTCAAGATGCTAAATAAATAAATAAATAACAAAAAAATTTAAATATAGTTCATAGCTTTTTAGGTAGAGCTGAATGAAGGGATCTGAAAAAGTTCAACATGAAAATGGGATTAGCTTAAAAAAAAATGAAACAATGCTTCATAGCTACCCTAACATACAAATAAAAGAGATGAATTTGCTTTATAAATAGCTGCAATTCTTGCTTGATAATTCATATTAAAGGAAGCTTGCCAAAAGGAGAAAAAAAGGTAGACTAAAGAAATCATTCTGTTCAACATTTGAAACACACATAACTCTTAGTCCTTTTCATTTTAAAGGAGTGAATTCCTGGGAAGCTTTCACACGATTATTGATAATGAAAGGGAAAATTCTTTGTTCAAATTCATACAGTAGAAGATATTTGCATCTGGTCTATATTTCTTATGGAAATGATTAAAACAAATATAGGAACATCATTCACAATCTTCTAGCCCCTACCAGAAGAAGTAATTTGGCCTATCAGAGTTCTTAGATAAGCCATGGGCACCACCCCCCGCCTCCCCACCCCTGCCGAATGGCTTGCTATCAATTATTTATATAAGGATAATGCTAGTTTTTCTTCTGAGAATAGAAAAATGGGATTAATGTGAAGATCAACACTGAAGCCGTTTTCATGGGCTCCTTGTATATATAAACTATGTTCACGGCAATTATTTTAGAAATTAGAGCTGGCCTTCACCCCAGGTGATGGTAGGAGTTGTGGTAAAAGGCAGGAATCCTGCTAAAGGATTTCATTTCTTTTCTTAAGTAAGCATCACAGCCCAAGAGAGAGAGGGCACTCATACGCCTGATAAATAATGTTGCGTGTTCACAGTTGTTAATATGAGAAAGGTAATGAAACAATTAGTAACAGAGCGATTAATGACATTATTAAATACACTGTGGATGAATTCCATTAAGAAAACCGGTTTTAAAGTACATTTTGTTGGGAAATGTAACATAAAGCAAATAAAATCTCATACCACCCAGGGCATCAATAAAAATAGTCCTGGGCACAGGGTGTTGACAATTAGAATAGATGACCTATTTATCACTTCAAGAGAACTTCCTTTAGTTCATATCTAAGCTTGATTTCAGGTAGCCACTTTGGACTTAATGAAAAAGAGTCATAGTATGTTAATTACAGAACTGTCTTGTGGCAACGTGCCTCCAAGCATTTTACAGACTTCTGTGAAAGAATCTTTACACTTGAACTTTCATTGTCATCCTGGAGACACAGAGCCGGTAGGGCTGTTTCTGATATGTGTGGCCAAAGGACTCTCAAAAAGAAGCTTGTTTTCGTTTCAATCAAACCAGATAACAGAATGACCAGAATCGGTGATTCCCAGGTTACCATTTTAAAGGATCAACTTATTTATCAGTCCTTTATCTAACTATTCAGAGCCAATAACGAATCATCCAGCAAATGTGTAGATGGAGTCAAGAGGAAATACTAGGTCCCTGGATCAGTCCTCAGCCACTGACAGACAGCTAACCATTTAAGTGTCCTGCATCAATGCCATGCATCCTCTGAAGGACAGAATCTCTGGAAGCTGTTCCTTGGTACCCTACCCTCTACACAGCCTGTCCCATTCAATTCTAGTGCCAAGAATCTCCCCAGACAAAGAACACTCTGAGAAAATCTGATCGATCCAAGACTGACTGAGGTTTTGAAACTCTTCTACCCCAAATGGAATTAAACTACTGAGTCAGAGTATAGCATATACCTCCTAGGAATATAAAGTCTGGGTTCTCCCGCGTATGTCTGTAGTAGAAAGAATGGCCCAAGGAATGGTTAAAACGTAGGCATGCAAAGGGATATAAACCGTGACTATTCCTCAGTTAATGCTTATTCCTCAGTTTATGTCTCTGTCAGCCTTTCCTACCACAAAATAAGTAACTTAAGGGGACTGTTGCTTTTCTCTGGAATTCTCACCTCACTTAGTGAGTGATGCGTGCTGTGTAATTTTTACATTAGTGCTATGTAATTTTCCATTTAGAGTTTTTGGACTAGTTAAAGACCGCATAGTTTCCTTCATCATTTTGTAGATAAGAAAACAACGTTTCAAGAAGTGAGATAGTTTGCCTAATGTCACGATATTAATGAGTGTCAGAGTTTGAAAGAGACCAAGTTGCCTCTGCTCTAAATCTCTAGCCTTTCCAGTATATTACACAGTTGCTGACAGATATAAAAATATAATATAGCATTTAGATTTTGATATTTTTTTTATTCTGACTTTAGTCAGTGAGAATTCTCTAGATTAGTATTTTCCACGAGAATAACCAATACTATGGCTCATACTTAAAACACATTTGCAATTATTCCATTAGAAACGGAATTAAAATTGGGAACCATCAAAACACCAAACTATAGGTAATTAATTCAATAGATGATAACATTCATACAATAAAATACTGTTAGGCCATTTTCAAGAAGGAAATAACTCTTTGTGAAAAGATAAGTATTATGTATATGCATTATATACGGTTAAATGTTTAAAAAGCAAGCAGCAAAGTATGTATGGAATGATCCATTTTTAAATTCTATATTTGGTTATATGAGAAAAGAACGTCTGACATGATACACACCAAATGTTTAATAGTGGGTATCTCCAGGAATAGAAATGGAAGGGTAAGGAGAAAGAATTTCATGATATACTGCAGTCTGAGCTACCTGATTTTGCTTTAACAGCAAAAATATATCTGTTTTAATGGTCAAAAATTAAAAGGTAAAACTAAACTAACTGCACAAAATAAAATCTTACATGCTACAGGCTTTGGTGATATTTATAAAGATCGATTCCAGGAGGTATGTTTTGTTTTCAAATTCTTATCACATTTCTAAGGTACAGACAGTTTCTGGTAAGCAAAACATTTAGTGACTTATTTAATACCTTGCTAAATATTCGCTTTTGTTTTCAGTAAGACTATAAGTAACAATGCATGATTATAAAATATGTCACAGACTATTACACTTTTATCAATTAAAAAGATTATTCTATTTTATTGTAATTAATATAGTGCTATTTTATGCAGGGAAACAAGGATCAATTAAGTTATGTTTGTTTATTTTGTTTTTTGCAATTATTTAATTATCACTTCCAAGGATGTTAGTGCACATTTCTTAGTAAAAAAGATTGAAAAGACAAAGCAATTTAGTCAACGCCTCAGCCATGCAAGTTCAGTATATAATATTGGAGCTCCTCAGTTTCCCATATATACAGCATATTCTTAGAATAAAAAGATGCAACCCAATGTGAATTTGGTAAAATCAAATTTGTCAGGAATTTGGAACACCTCAAAAGAAGACATTCTACAAATATTACATTTGAAGAGTACCAGAAATGCCTATTTGGTGTACAAAACAGAGTTGATCAGTACATCAATTTGTGAACTCCGTTCTCCTTCAAATGTCTGTTTCAGCTAAGATTTTTGGAAATCGTGACTATAAGTCATATAACTTTTGGTGAAATCTCTAGGAGCAAAACAAGATTCTCAGTGTTAGACCTCAAAACATCACTCCATTTTAAAAATAAAACTTCACGGGGCACCTGGGTGGCTCAGTTGGTTGAGCGTCCAACTTCGGCTCAGGTCATGATCTCACGGTTCATGGGTTCCAGCCCAGTGTTGGGCTCTGTGCTGACAGCTTGGGGCCTGGAACCTGCTTCAGATTCTGTGTCTTCCTCTCTCCCTGCTCCTCCCCTGCTCACACTCTGTCTCTCTCTCAACAATAAATAAAGATTACAAATTAAAAATAAATAAATAAAAATAAAAAAATAAAACTTCTTTTAAGTAAAATTTATACCTGTAATAAAAAAAAACCTACTAATGATAAAGAAAATGTTTCCTAAGTGATTAATGGATCACTTCTCATATTGATGCAGAAAATTAAAACATGTTTTAATTCATTCATTCTAGGAAAATTGTGGTAACTTTAAATTTAGCAATTCCATATTAGTGACATCTTTCTACTTGACTATTCAGGTCTTGTCTAAGGATAATTTAAAGGAAAAGATACCATAATTTTATTTTTTATTTTATTTTTGAGAAAGAGAGTGCCGAAGCAGGCTCTGAGGTGTCAACAGAGAGCCCGATGTGGTGCTCAAACTCACAAACCATGAGATCATGGTTTACATATTTTGATGTTTTAAATTCCAGAATGTTAGATAAATACCTAGCAGGAAGGTCACAAGTCTTACGGTCAAATTTTTCCCGACAAAAAGCTTCCTAGAAATTGTGCTAAAGTCTTACAGAAATTGTTGTACTATGGGGCGCCTGGGTGGCTCAGTCAGTTAAGTGACTCACTGTTGTTTTCGGCTCAGGTCATGATCTCACAGTTCGTGAGATGGAGCCCCACATCAACACAGAGCCTGCTTGGGATTCTCTCTCCCTCTCTCTCTGACCCTCTCCCCCCTCCCCTCAAAATAAATAAATAAACACTTCTAAAAAAGAAACTGTTGTGCTAAATGAAGTTGTTTTCTTCAAATATTGATCATGATACATTGCTGAAACATGAACCAGATCAGCAGCAATATTTACAGCCAGAAATGTGTTGCTGGATATTCTTGTTTCTCTGAATTATTTTAATCCTCCAAGGAAACATATACAGAATGACGATATGCATTAGAAATTAAAGTTTGTAAATCCAATGTTTAGAATTCAAGAACCTGAGCTTCAAAGAAGGTTGAAAGTCACACTACCGTAAAAGAGCCCTACAATCACTAACTATGTGGAAAATCACACATTAAGACGTGATAAATGCAATTCACTAATGATCATCTCTAGCGATATTATGGCTTCTCAAGAACACCGCTGTATTCGTATTCAGGAAAATAAGAGTGATTTGCCATTTTAGTGAAGGAAGCCGCCCTGGATTCTAGTTCTATTGCTGTGGAAATACTTCTTAAAGCTGTTTTACAATAAGAGGACACCTGTTTGTCTTCTACTGTTGAGCTGAGACACTCGCATCTGTTCTGTTAGATCAAAAACAGCAAAGGTCAGTTTATTTACTGCTGCCAGACAGCATCCTTACAAAGACATCGGAAAGCAAAACAGAAGGGTAAGGGAAGGAAGCTGTAAAACACAGTAATGGGGGAGGTAGACAGTACAAAGAATAGGCAAATAACATCTAGCTGTAAGAAGGAATATACTTTGATAACGGAAGGCCCAGGAATGAGAATTTTGTGATAACACAGTGAAGAACTACGCAAAACTTGTCAATCGAAATTATATCATATGTGATCAGGAAGTACATTAACACCCCTCGCTTTTTCTTTTCTTTTCTTTTTTTTTTTTTTTTTTCAGAGATGCACGTGAAACCCATGCAATCAGGAGATGAGAGTTTCTCCAACATGTCTTTGTTTTTCTGGTGAATGATTTGCCTATTTATGACACCAAGAAATCACAGCAAAATTATGCCACCAAAGTTAATGCAAGGTTAGCGAGGTGCAGAGAAATGTCTGCTGTTTTTGAAAGACGTATAAAAGAATGAGGAATAGATGCTGATTCCTAACGGGGCAGAATCTAAGCTTAGTATACTGGTCTGTTTGTATGTATGTATGTACGTATGTATGAAAACGAGGCTCCCACAAGTCAGTCATCGATGAGACAATGACCGGAAACACACTTGATAAAAGCCCTGCTATGATCTTCTGTGAATGCTCTGCCTGGCTGTTTCTGTGCCAAACTGTCATGGGGCAAAGACTCTACATTTCTATATTAGTTTGTTAGGGCTGTCATAACAAAGTACCACGGATTGGGTGGCTTAAACAACGGAAAAGTCTCTCTCACAATTCTGGAGCCTGGAAGTCTAAGCTCCATGTGCTGGCAGATTTTGCTTCTCTCTTGTTAGTTTCCAAATGGTCACCTTCGTCTTGTATCTTCACACGGTCTTTGCTTTAAGCGTGCATCCTTAGTGTTTTTTCATGTGTCCAAATGTCCTCTTCTTTTAAGGACACCACTCAAATTGACTTAGAGCCCACCCCGATGGCCTCATCGTAATTTAATCACCTCTCTACAGGTGCTGTTCCTAAATACAATCACATTCTGAAGTAGTGATTACTAGGTCTTCAGTATATCACCTGCGACGGACACAATTCAGCTCAGAAGAGTGTGACTTGCGGTCTGTCCCGAGTCTATCGCACTGTGTTAACCTCCCAAGAAGGCTAGCCCGTCTCTGAGGTTCCGAGTAACGTGACCGTCATATCGCACTACTCTGATGTTGTATTTTTACTTTTTTTCGATTGTGTTCCTCAGGCCCCTCACATTCCATTGTCAGCAGTCAGTAGCAGACCGGTAGATATTTAGCAATGGCTTTCTAAGAAAGAAAAAGAAGCCGCGACTTGTAGCCTTGGCCGTTTCCATGGTGTACACACTCCCACCGTGACCAGTCTGCCAATATCATGTCCCCAAATGCAAAGCTGGGAGGAGGTGCGTGCAACGGGGCCTCACGAGCCAGTATGACTGGCTCCCGCACACCTCTGTCAAGTACTCTGGTGGTTTCGGAGAGGTCAAATCTCACTGTGTCCCAACCGTGATCTTTTTTACTTTCTTAATATTCTCGATATCTATTTTTTATGTGGTTGGATTGGCCCCACATAAAAAAAAAAAAAAAAAAAAAAGTTTATAAGTACCTAATCACCTGATCTCTAAGGTCTTCTAACAGCAGGAAGCTTTTAGTCTTGATTCTAGTATATTGAGTTTCTATTATATTTGTGATCAGTTCTAAAAATCTCTAAAAGGATAGACTATTGTTTTTCTACTGCCTCCTTGGTTTGACCCGAGATGCATGTTTCTTAAAACTCTCCTCGAGAATTTTTGCAAAATGTGGGATGCAGCCTTTATCTACGTGGTGCAAAAACAATTCATCAATGTCCCCAAAGTGGTTCATATAGTTATTTGTCTTTTAATTCCTGAAAAACTGCAGCAGTCACTTGTCAGCAGCTGCTCAGTTTTTTGTCAACATTGCATCTAATATAAAAAAGCTTGGAGAAGATGGAAACAACTATCCACCAAATTAGGGGATTGAGTGAATATCTCCCATCTACTTTAATAGTCCTCCCATGTTCCTATTAATCTCTGAAATTCTTTCATTAAAGCAACAATTTTTTGATCAATAAGCATGTTCCATTTCTACCTTTTCACCAGCACAGAAAGTGTATTGTTGTCTATATCTGTAATACCTAGAATTTATCGTACATATAATAAATATTAGCAGATTGAATAATTATTAACTGATAAAAAATTAATAATTAGTACTCAGAAAAAATGAGTCATTATTACTAAGGCATAATGCATGGTATGCTATTTTCAGGAAAAGGGAAGGGTTAAAATGAGCCCTTTTTAATGAAGAGAAATTTCAGACTGGAAGTCTTCTTATATTTGTATTACCCTATGTTATTTTTAACTTTCAAAGTAATTTTTAGCAAAATTTTCCTAAGGAAATTCTTAGAAACAAGTAAACAACGTATGACTTTATTTAGCTTCACAAAAATGTTTTAATGAATGAAGACTGCTGGATGGTTTCAAGAAAACCACAGAATAACTAATGAACAAATTCCAATCCCATTAGGGAATAATTTGCATTATTAAATATGATGTTGACTAATCACTAAAAAAGTGACTTTAATACTTGCAATAATTTCCTAATTCTAACTCCACTGCCGTTAATGTTTAACAATATTATATACATACTGTCATTATTAAATTTCCTTGGTTCAACAATATTTTTATTTTAAAGTCACGGAATATATACACAATGTTACTTAGAAACCCTGTGCAATAATTTAGTGTCAGAAATCAGCCCTCATGTAGCTCTCATACAGCTCTCAAATGTGTGCAATAAACCACGTATAGTATTCCCATTGTCCTGTGGATCTCTATGAATCTCACTGATTTCAATGTACAAATACAGAAAAAGGATCATGTAGAAACACACACGTTCACATTGAAACAAAGAAGTCACATAAAAGACACAGTTTGGGTAGCCACTATGCCCTATAACTTAAATGGCCAGATCTAACTCATTCAAAAGTAATCACTAGTCATCCCCAATTGATTATCTAAGTTTTCAAATTTTCTTTTTAAAATTTAGGGCAAAAGAGCATCTGCTAAAAAAAAAAAACAAAAAACAAAAAACAAAAAAACTGCCTTAAAAAAGGTAGCTGGGTGAGCCTATTGTGTTTCTAGGAATGTAAACAGGAAAGACTTGAAATCTCCAGTCACAAAATATATCCCCAACCATAAGATTCCAGGTAGAACAAACAAACCAAGCAACATTAACAAATGATGCAAATAATCTTCCTTTTTTTTAAGAAATAGCAAGTTTTTGTATTTTTTTATTTGTTACCCTTCCTCAGATATATCATATGTGACTCAACTTGTGCATGTGTGTGTGCAATTTTCTTATTTTCTCATTGTTCCATCAAATGTGCATGGTAGGTCTGTGGAAAACTTGATCTGAAATGGCCTGGTAGGCTTTAAGGAAATAAAACTGAAAATTAAACAGACATGTTCTATGACATCAAAATGTTGCCCCCACCAAAAAAAAGTACAGTGGTATTTATTCCTTCCCTTTTTGAACTGGCACACTGTGACACTGTATCTTTATATTGATGGGATGACATATTTCTTTAGAGGAAAAAAAAAGCACTGAAATTTGCATTTAAACTTTGAAATTAAGTAGGATTTCATTAATAGCTTAGGGAGAAATAGAATCCAGAGAACCCAAAGTTGAACTGGCCCAAAAGAGGAGGCCATTAAACATTATGGCACTAGCATAATAAAGGAATTCGGATGCATGATTTAATAGAAATTTGCTTACCCATTCTAATTGTATTCCCTGTAAATGTTCCGTCTGCTTAAAGGTCACCCAACACTTAGGAATAAGAAAATGCCTAGCAACCTGTGGGAAACTGAAGAAAATCTTCAACATCACTCTTTTTAAAACAACAGCATGCAAGAATTATAACATGAAAAGTTGTAAAATGAGAGGGGCATCTGGGTGGCTCAGTCGGTTAAGCGCCCGACTCTTGGTTTCGGCTTGGGTCATGACCTCACGGTTTCATGAGTTTGAGCCCTGCATCGGGCTCTGCGCTGACAGTGCTGAACCTGCTTGGGATTCTCTCTCTCTCTCTCTCTCTCTCTCTCTCTGTCTCTCACCCTGCTCCTCCCCCACTCATGGTGCCTCTGTCTCTCTCAAAATAAGTAAATAAACTTGAAAAACAAAAGTTGTAAAATGAGTAGTACCCTTCTAAAACATTCTAGGTTTCCTTTGGTGTGACTTTTTATAGGACATTAGTGGGTTATCTTGGTTCCACTAACCAGTTAGTCTTCTTCAAATGACAATAAATTTAGAAAAAAGAAATTGTTTGATATATATATGTATATATATATACACATATATATGTATATATATATGGATATATATATCCATATATATATATATATATATCTGGAATCTAATAAATGACAGTGTGTGTGAGGAGGTGGGGGAGATCCTTTATCCATAGGCTGAAGAAGTTTGAAGTATAATCCTGAGAATTAAAAAAAAAAATTTTTCAAGAAAGTTTCTTTATTATGAATGCGGATTCTGAAAATGAGCGATCAGTGAAGACATCAGTTTGAAAATGTAATTTAGAAGGTACCGGTAGGCAAGGCAAGAATGAGGTTCATAATCTGTTAGCGCCTTGCATTGTATTAGGAAAATACCATATCATCAATCTCCTTTCTTTTTCTGTGTCTGACTCTGCCACCTTCTTGGCTTGCACACCCGGAGGAGCGTAATTATAGGCATGTAACATATGCATTGTGACTTTGAAGGTATGGAATTTAAATTACTTCAGTACATAAATCACCCTTAGCTTATAAGGCCATATTACTGTGCAAATGAGGAAAATATAGTGCTTGTTTACCATACTTTGGAAAACTTTAAAAAAAAAAGAGAGACCAGTACGTTGCATAATTATTGGATTTGTAAAAACATGCTTTGATCAAATGAAATGGGCATTTAGTTTGTTCAAAGCTACTTTCCATAATCCATTACACAGCATAAATTTCACATAACTGCTCACATAGCAACTTATAAAGAAACCTGTATATTTCCCTTCACTTTAGCATTAAAGAAAAAAAGTGATTAAAGATGTAGCGTGCAAATCTCTTTCACTTACAGCTTTTCGTTGAGTTAAAAATCTCAGACTATAAGAATTAACCCAATAAGCCTTTAGCATGTACATACATCTGAGGCAATTTCCCTCCCCTTTTCCAGATCCTTAATAATAGCAGACAAAAGGCTGGGGTGGCTGGTAAATACGAAAAATTCAAAAGACATAAATATATGGTAGCATTTTCTCCAAACCTGAAGTGGACATCCATTATATTCCAAACACCTAACGCAAAAAAGAAACCCAAACCTTAATCTTACCCTAAATTAAGATAAGGGAAGCTCGCAGAACATCATTTTGGCTTTAATTATTATCTTCTGAAAAGCAGTGCCGTGTTCTCTGGGGCATGAACAACCAAGGAAGATTAGAGTTCAGTAAGAGGTTCCATTTATTTCCTTCTACCAAATGAAGAGAGGAAAATGTAGAAAAGTTTTGAAGAAGGGAAAATAACCAAAACCAATTAATACGTGCCCTTGGTTTTTATACTGTTTGTGATGGTGCTGCTCCTACTCAATCATTCCTTACATACCAGGTGCTAAAGCATTTTTCTTTTCAATCTCAAGATAACTGGGGAAACACAAAGTAGCTGATGTTAAAGTGAATTCCACTGTGAAAATTCATATTACACTTAAGAAAAGCATCCCTTCCCCCACTTAAAAAGTGTCAGTTCCGCAGGACAGAAATGACGAATTCACAGAATTAAGAATTCACAGAAGTGTGAATTCTGTTTCTATAAAATTCTCCCAGCATCTAGAGTTTTCATCCATTTTCAAAATTCTACATATTTCCCAAGGAGTACTACAATAAAAATTAATGAGTAAAATAAACATAAAAGATGAAAACCATATAGCATAGTACTGGCCAATGGAAATATAATGAATGACACATGTGTAATTTTAAATTTTCTGGTAGCCTCACTCAAAAATTAAAAGGACACAGGTGAAATTACTTTAAAAGGTTTTTATTCAGCTCAGTATATCCAAAATATTATCATGTGATCATATAATGTCTATTTGATCATCTAATGTATATAAAATACTTTTAATGAGATATTTTACATTTTGATACTAAGTCTTAGAAATTTATTGTATATTTTACACTTAACTACATCTTGATTTGGACACTAAATTTACATTTGAAATATTTGATCTAAATTTAGATTTCATACAAATTACAGTTCAAAAGTAGATCCACATACTCAAATTTTCTGAACATACTTAATGGTTTTCCAATAAAAGAATCAAATATCAGTTTTTAAATTTAAATTAATTAAAATAAAGGAAAAAAAAATTATTTCCAGAGTCAGATTAGCACATTTTAATTGTTCCATCCATATTCGCGTATTGCTAGTGGCTGCCATAATGGACAGAGCATAATAGAGAAATAATAAGGATAATTAAAACCTCAGCATGAAATACTAATGGCTTTATTATCTAATTAAAGATCTAATACACCTGCCTTATCAATTTTTCAATATTTGAAAGAATGTAAATTGTAGTTCATTAGTTAAATAAATTTCTGTATATGTAAACATTGTATAAGCTCATTCACATTTATCTCCAATTGGTTGATGGAGTATTTTCTACCCTATATTGAGCTGAATACATTTTAGTTTGTGAAAGTATCTTACATGATTACCATTGAAAACATCTAAAGAATTTTGTATCTCAACCTAAAACAAGTTAACATGGAGACACTACTTCTTCACAGACATTGAAGTGTTTGAATTGGTTAATAATTTAATTCATTATTTCTTTGATATATTATTGGGTGACTGAGGTACAAATTTAAGTATTTTTTCTCTCTTTTAGATTATCAAAGTCAAGGACAGAATGACTTCCCATCATTGAATAAAGCAGTTTATTGTGACTACAAAACTATAACTAGAGGGAAATAGTAATCTGTCACATGTTGAGAATTTATTTGCCAGACATCATACTAAACTGCTCTACATTCACTATCTAACCTTAAAAACAGTCAAACAAGGAAAATCCCATTATCCTCATTTTACAGGTGAGAGTACCGGGCATCGAGTCTTGAAAAAGTTAAGCAAAAGGCTAAGCTACACAGTAATTTAGTGCTAAAACTGGGCTTTAAATCTAGATCTGCTTGATTCCACACAGGTTTGTTCTCACCGAACAATTGTATCTCCCCTAACTTTTGACTTCACTGTTGGTCGCACCATGCTTGTCTTATAATGCCTATTTCATTCTGCATTTTTTCCCTAATTGATTGTACATATGATCTGCCCACTAGATTAGGAACTCTCTTAGCTGTGCCTATGTCCCACTTGCATTGTGCTTTTCGTATAGAAACCATTTGATAAATTCCTATTTTCTTGAATTGAACTGAGATGAGAGTTCAGATTCCCTATTCTGTGATTAGTGACTTTTCCGTAGTAATCAACAGTGGTACGGGAACAGGTCTTTTACTCTCTCGGAATTCCTGTTTCCTGATACATATTTAATAAAAGGATTAGACTATGTGCAAGGCTTTAATATTTTATTTTAGTTACAGAACCCATTTTTGCAAGAGCTTATTATATAAAATCACAACACCCAAAATAGATAAAAGCAAATATGTGCAATTATTTAACTCCCAGCCCTCCTTGGTGGCCTCAGAGAAAAAATATAGGGTTAGACAAAGCTATAAATTAAGCCACAAGAAGGGGCCCTTAATCTTCTCTGTGCCATGGACACCTTTTCAGAGCCTATGGATATTTCTCAGAATGTATTTTTTACAGAGTAAAATCAAATATATAGAAACAAAGGGAAACGAGTCATATTGAAGTATAATTCTGCCCAGAGACCTCTTAGGAGTCCATTTAAATCAGGTTAATGACTCTATAGGTTAATCTTTAAGGGTTCTTCTGGCAATTACACTTATAGATTTTACGTATATCATGTATATAGGGAATGAAAAGTTAAATAATACTCATTTAATTAAAATTTTTGTATCTACTAGGTGCCAAGCACTGTTATAAACACTAAAAAACAGCAATGAAATAGACAGTTGAGATCCTGTCCCCATGAAATTTGCCTTCTACTTAGAAGTAAATTTACAATAAAATAAAAAATACTAAAATGATCAGAATAAGGAGGTTGGATATCATTCTAAATAGTATCAGGAAGACATTAACTATTTTAAATAAAGGCCTAACACTATCTTATTTACAGTTTTAAAAAGATCTCTTTGTGGAGAACAAACTATAGGTAGGCAAACAGTAAGTGAGAGATGATAAAATTATTTTGAAGGCATAATCAATACATTTTACTTATGGATGGGGTGGAGAAAGAGGGAAATTGGGTATTTTGGAGGCTCAGTTGATTGAACAGGGGGAAGGTAATTAAATGAAATGGGTACAAAGGAAGGAGTAACTATAGAAAAAAAAATATTTGGAAGGATGTTACAATCAAGAATCTATTATTTCTTTAAGTGGATTGCTGAGTGGGCAGTTGGTTATAAAGCCTGCAGTGAGAGAGAATGCATAAAGCTGAAGACACAGATTTGGAGGGTAACAAAATTGAAGGTTAACAGCTTACACCATTTCAAACATTTCAAACTATTGTCCTGGATGAGATCTACCTAGGAATGTTTAAATAATGAAGAGATGTAGTCTCAGGAAAATCCTTGGGGCGTTTGCCTTCAATGTTTTGACATGGAAGCCAAGCAAAGAGGTATTCTGCATTTCAGAGGTTTATTTTGATGAGTACAATCATAAGTGCGGTGGACTAGATGCCATTGTTGACTTTGATCAGATCATTTTCTGGTGGAGACTGGAGTGAGTTCAAGAGAAAGGACAAATAAGAAAATGGAGAAAACCATCTTAGACAAAATGCTGACAAGTTTTGCTATGAAGAGAATAAAGCAAACGAGATAGTGAGTAATGGGAAGAGTGGGTGGGACCAGGAGGGATTTTTAGGATGGTGAATAACTAAAATTTTCTTTTTTCTTTTTTCTTTTTTTTACCATCAGTATTCTGCTCTTCGTATTTAAAAAAGGCCTTCAAAAATATTATCGTAATGAATTCGACTGAGACATGACTTGCGTTTCTCTATTCTGTTATAGAGGGGAAAAGGGAAGGAGGGTGAAAGAAAAAGAAATGGGAATAGAAAGAGGGGAAAATGCAAGAATAGAACCAGAATAGATACGAGAACAAAATATAGAGAACACGAGAAGAAAGGTTGCCATTGGATAAAACCAGGAACATTTATTTTGTTGTACCAACATGGAAGGCAGAGCAATTGGGTACAGATACATACTGACGTGAGATTTAGCAGTGAAAAGATGAGAGGCTTCACGTCTTATTTCACTGTAGATGAAAAGTCTGAATCGATGGAAATCTATCTAAGGTACTTGGCAAATATTAATCTAAACCACATGCATCTTTGACATATTTAATGTCATACTCAAATAACTTCTAATATCTTTTCCAGTTTTATATCTTAGTGACATGATTAAGATCTTTACTTACTTCAACTTCCAAGTTTGGGAATAACCCACACCAGTCAAATACCGTGGAAGACAATGCAGGGTGTAATGATTTGGTTTAGTCTGGAACTTTGAATTGGTCGGCACATGTGTGACTTTGGACAAGATTTATTTTCTCTGTGTTTCAGTTTCCTTCCTGTAAAGCACATATAAGTAAGAGTATCCATTTTGTATGTTACTGTATTACCAAGGTAATCCATTTAAAATGCTTAGAAAAATACCTGGCGGTTTGAAAACAAAACGTAAAGTTTACTGTCCAATAGAGAAGTGGTCTGAACTTGTCTACAAAGCAAAAAGTATATATGGCCATGTACCTTTTCAGTATAGTATTATTATTTAATCCTTACTTCTAAGTTTTTATTTCATGTACAACAATTAGGAATGTGTCAGACTTTTTACATAAGTTTTGTTAATGAAAATTTGAAAGTTGTAGGCCACACTCAATTCTAGGAATGAGACTGATGTGAAATCATTCTTGGGTGGCATTTATTTACTCTTTATGTTCTGGAATTAAGCACAATCACAACTATATAATAGGTCATATATGTCTACATATAAAACAAGACTGCCTGGTAAGATCAGTCATTTATCTTCATTTTTGAATGGATTGCATCTCCTTTTCCCTAGTTCATAAGTTGAGTGCATTTTCTACTACTGTCTCTGAAATATTACAGTAATTCACATTTCCTTTCAGCTCTAATCTCTACCTCAAATCATTCAATGTCTTACATCATCTTCCAACTACTTAAGTTAATGGGTTTCATTTCTGTTAAAGAGACTTTTGTTGAAAGTTTATTTTTAATTCAATAAATATGTCCAAGTTCATGTTTACTACCAAATTACAATGCCAAATAATGAAGTAGCTTTAGTTGATTGTGAAAATTACATTCTTCATAATTTCTGCAATCATTCCTCAAATTTCAAGGATTCCTTTCTTCTACAACTGCAAGAACATAATGTTCATGGTATTGGAGAACCCTCCTATATTGAGAAAATCTAAAAAATAAAATTTGTGTAACGTGCATTACATACAAAATATCTTTTAAAAAATGTTTATTGTTTATTTTTGAGAGACAGAGAGATAAAGTTGAGCAGGGGAGGGACATAAAGAGGTTGACACAGAATCTGAAGCAGGCTCCAGGCTCTGAGCTGTCAGTACAGAGCCCGATGCGGGGCTTGAACTCACAAACTGTGAGATCATCACCTGAGCTGAAGTCAGACCCCAACTGTCTGAGCTACCCAGATGCCCCTACACAAACATATTTTTACTATATCAGCAGTGCAGAAGGTTTTCAGCATATTGGAGAATGGAATATTTTATCCATATATTTTCCTCTCATTACTTTCCAAATACTATTAAAATGACACAAAATATAAATAAAAGCAAGTATGTACCAGTAATATAAATCTGTAAATAAAACTAAAGTCATCAGCTAATAGAATAGCAATATAATGCAAAACTTCTAGTTACATAGAAAAGAAGGAGCCAAAAACATCTGATTTAGCAAAAGAAAAGAAAAATGGAAACAATTAGAAATTGGAAAACAGAAAGCAAAAATTAGAGCACCGTTAGCATCAAATTTATAACAATAAATATGAATTATATCTACTCATATCCACTGATAAGAGGTTATAAAGAATATCAGCTAATATAGTAAATGAGAAATCAAATATAGTTTTTTTTTCATAAATTTTATTTTCTGGTTTACAGACAAATTCAGCAGAAAGCGAAGAGAGTTCCCATTGCTTCCTGCTCCCCCCTTTTCACATGCACAGCGTCCTTAACTCCTATCAGAGTAGCACTTTTGTTACAATCAGTGAAACTACATTGACATACCATCATCACCCAAAGTCCATAGTTCACTTTAGTATATAGACCCCTAGGTTTCATCTTGGTGATATACATTCTGTGCGTCTTGACAAATGTACAATGACATGAACCCACCGTTATAATATTCTGCACAATAATCTCACTGTCCAAAATTTCTCTGCATTTCATCTATTCATCCCTCTCTCCCCACTAATCCATGGCAACCACTGATCTTTTTCACTGTGTGTTCTTTTGTCTTTGCAGAATGTCATAGTATGTAGCCTTCTCAGATCGGTTTCTTCCACTTAGTGATACACATGTAAGTTCCTTCCATGTCTTTTGGGGGAATATAGTTTGTTTTGTTTTGTTTTGCTTTGCTTTCGTTTTGTTTTGTTTTGTTTTGTGTTTTTAACTGAAGCCACAACTACATCAGAATAACTGAGAAGTGAGAATAATATATTAATTTTCTATGGCTGCATAACGGATTTCACTTAAGACAATACCTGTATATATCTCACGATTTCCACAGTTCAAAAATCCACGTGCAGTGGTCTCCAAAGACTGAAATCAGTGTTGGCTCAGCACCCCTTTCTAGAATCTAGAGCCTAGAGTCATCTTCCTAGTTCATTCAGGCTGTTTGCAGAATTCAGTGTTTGTGATCATAGGAACGAGATCTCCATTTTCTTGCTGTCAGCTGGGGATTGCTATCGCTCCTTAAGGTGCCTCAGGTTCTAGCCACATGACCCTGTCACAGGTGAGCAGCGTATTTCTACACGTCTAGCAGAAGAATCTCCCCAATCTATGAAAATGGAGTCTTTCATAAAGTAACATACTACTCTGGCTCATGTGATGTAACCAAGCAAAGAGAGTGACTGTCCATCTTATTCATAGTTCCTTCCAACACTCAAGGCAGGCGGGTCTTATACAGTATGTGTTCAACAGGGGTGGGGACCTTGGGAGCTATCTTACAATTCTGCCTACCAAAAATAGGTATACTAAATGGATGAAAAAAATGAGAGAGCTGTTAATATTAATTTGGGGCAAGTCAAAATTCAAGAAAAATATAATAGGCTCCATCTATGTGAGAAAATTTTACCGATGAAAATTGCAATTTATGTAGAAGTTACCATAGCCTTCATGGTTTATGTACTAAAAATCAGAACACCAAAATATTTAAAGGGAAAATATTGTTAGAAATACAAGGAGAAATTAGCAAAATTCCAAACTTAACTCATATGTTACCCATAATTAGAAAGAAAAGGTAGTACATAAGGATGGGGATAGAAGATTTAAGCAGGATAAATAGTGGATTTGTTTGGTGAATACACAGTACCTTGCATTATAGTCCAAATATAATGTATACATGCATTTCAAAGAAAAAAAAAGCAAGTCATTTTTTTTCAAATACATAAAGAATATAAACAAAATCAATCATAAAATATCTAATGATTTCAACAATTTAAATACTAATGCTACTTATTCTAAAATAAATTGCCAATGGCAATAGATAAATTAATGTAAAGATATAAAAAATAGGAGCATAAAACTAATAAACATTAAAGCAGAAATTTAAAGAAATGGACTCACTTTTAACATCTTCCTTATATACAAATAAAATAAAGCTAGTCAATTAAAACAGAAGGTGTTTTTATCAGGAATATGGACCTGAAGTTTTCTTTTCTTGTACTGTTCTTATCTGGCTTTGGTATCAGGCTAATGCCGGCATCTTAAAATGAGTTTTGGAACGTTTTCTTCTCTTCAAAGTTTCGAGAGTTTGAGAAGGATAGCCTTTAATGCTTTAAATGTTTGGTAGAATTCACCAGTGAAACCATCTGCTCCTGGTCTTTTCTTTGTTGGGAAGTTTTTGATTACTTACCTAATCTCTGTACTCATTTTTAATGTTTCAAATTTTCTATTTCTTCATGATTCAGTCCTGGAAGGTTGTGTGTTTCTGGGAATATATTCGTTTCTTCGAGGAAGCCCAATTTGATAACAAACTAGATCTTAAAAGTTCACACCACAAGCAGTCAAATAAAAATAAAATAAAATAAAATAAAATAAAATAAAATAAAATAAAATAAAATAAGTAAAATAAAATATTTAACTATATGAAGTGATACGTTAATCATATATACACATATGTTAATAAATATATTAATAAATATGTTAATATTTTCTATTATGTTAGCTTATTTTCTTCACATAAAATTAACATACAAAGTTATAATACTTTCAGGTGTACAGTAGAATAATTCAACAATCCTATACATTTCTCAGTGCTCATCACGATAAGGGTACTCTTGATTCCATTTATCGATTTCACCTATGCCCCACCCACCTCCCCTCTGGCAACCACCAATTTGTTCATATTTAAAAGTCTGCTTTTTTGGTTTGTCTCTTTTCTTTTCTTTGTGTGTTAATTTGTTTTGTTTCTTAAATTCTACATATGAGTGAAATCACATTATGTTTGTCTTTCTCTGACTGACTTACTGCCCTTAGCCTTATACCCTTTTGGTCCATCCATGTTGCTACAAATGGCAACATTTTATTCTTTTTTATGGCTCAGTAACATGGAAAAATATTTTAAACAAACTAAATGTGGTATTTCGACAGCAAACAGACAACAGAATTTGAAATTTAGAATACTAAATATGAAGGTTAAGAATGAAACAAGCACAATCACAGACTCAGAGATTTTCAAAAGTTTAAAAGATAATTTTATATTAACTAATAAAATAAATGTAAATTAAAAAGGTTATATTTTCTAGGAAAATGTAAACTGAAAAATTGATTTGAGTAGTGATAGAAATTTGCAAAAAATATATATAAATAAAATGAAAAGATTGCCAGTTATCTAAATATTAAAAAAATTATTATACAGAAAGGTAATATTATGGTAAAAGTTTATAGAATTTTCAAAGAACAAATACCTCTTAGGTTCCACAATCAATTCCAACACTTTTTTCCACCATTTCTAATACCAGGTCATGAACTTTGTTTCTTAACTTTGGACTTATATCAAATTGTACAGGGTTTTTTTTGTCTTTTCATTCACCAACATACAGCCCTTTACTCGATATATTTACTTGCACTTAGGTATCTCCTCCTCATCTCGTTGTATTCTGATACAATTTCTTTTTAATATTTTTTCCTTTTGCATTTATTTTTTAATTGAGGCATGCTTTACATATAATGACTCAGTAATTTTAAGAGTACAGTTTAATGAGTGTTGACAAAGACACAAATTTATATAACCAACACAGTAGTCATAGTGTAAAACATTTCTAGCTTCCCAAATAATTATCTCATGCCTTTTCCAATCAATCCCCTTCTCCATCCCTGGTCACTATTAACCATGGATCCATCTTTTGTCACTGTAATTATATATATTTCTCTTCTACAGTTTTATGTGAATAAATCAGGCAACATGTAGTCTTGTGTATCTACCTTTTTTATTTAACATAATCTTTTTGAGACTCATTGTATGACTATTTAGCTCTGTTTTGTTGCCGAATAGAATCCTGTAGTCTACAGATCCCACAATTAGTTTACCCATTCTTCAGCTGATAGATATTTGGGTTATTTTCAGATCATGGCTCATCTGAATAAACTGTGATGAACGATTGCACACATGTCTTTTTGTAAAGAACATTTAGTTCCTTTGGATAAGTATCAGGGAGTGAGAGTACTGGGTGCTATGGTAAGTGTATCTTTAACTTATAAGTGACTACCCACTTTCCATAGTGCTATATTATTTTGCCTTCTTCTGAGCTATCATACTAGTTTCCTTGTTCCACGTCCTCACCAATACTTGGTACCATCCCTCTTAGTTTCAGCCATTTTCGTAAGTGTGTAATCACTTTGGTTTTAATTTGCCTTTCCCTGATGAGTGATGATGGCAAGCATCTTTTCCATGGGCTTCTTTATCATTTGTAAAGAATGGGTTCACATATTTTGACCATGTTTAAATTGTGTTGCTTATCATATCAATGTGTTATAAAGTTCTTTATATTTTCTAGATACAAGTCTGGTATCAAGTATATATTTTAGAGACTTTTTTTTCTTAGTGGCCTACATTTTCATTTTTCTTAATATCTTTTGAAGAACAGGAGTTTTTACTTTTCAAGTTCCTACTTATTTTTTTTTCCCTTCATAATTCATGGCTCCTGTGTCCTTTTAAATAAATCTTTGCTTAATCCAAATGTCACAAAGATTTTTTTCTATGCTTTCTTTTAGAATTTGTCGAGTTTTATGTATTACATTGCAACTTATGATTCATTTTGAATTAATTTCTGTGAATGCCATGAAAGATAAGAGTATCATAGCCCTTGAACAATATGAATTTGAACTGCATGGGTCCACTCATATGGGAATTTTTTGCAACAAATATATATTCAGTACTGTAAATTTACTTTCTGTTCCTTATGATTTTCTTAATAACATTTTCTTTTCTCTAGCTTACTTCATTATAGGAATACAGTATATAATACATATAACCTACAAAATATGTGCTAATCCGTTATGTTATCAATAGGGCTTCTGGCAACAGTAGGCTAGCAGTTAAGTGTTTGGGAGATTAAAATTCACATGTGGATTTTTAACTTTGCAGGGGTTGGCACCCCTAATTCCCATATCATTCAAGAACCAGCTGTACACTTTTTGACATATACTTATCCAATCGTTGCATAGTTTGTTGAAAACATACTCTTTGTCATTCTTATTCCAATCCTACCCTGTTAAGTCTTGAAATCAGGAGTCTACGTTCTCCATTTTTTTTATTATTTTTCAAAATTCTTTTTCCTATTCTAGAATCCTGGCATTTCCATATAAATTGGCAATTTTGAATGGACAAGTTCTAAAAAAACCCCACAATAATTCTAATTCCAATTGCATGGAATCTATAGATCAATTTGTAGAGAATTGATATCTTAAAAATATTGAGTCTTCTAATCCGTGAATATATCTTTCCATTTGTTTAAGTATTTCTTAACTTTTAGCCTTCTTTCAATATTTTCAAAGTATAAGTTGTTTACTATTTTCTGATATTTATCCCTAAGTATTTTCTATTTTTTATAAGTTGATTTTTTTTTTAAGTAGGCTTCACACCCAGTATAGAGCCCAATGTGGGGCTTGAACTCATGCCCCTGAGATCAAGACCCTGAGCTGAAATCAAGAGTTGGATGCTTAACTGCCTGATCCACCCAGGCACCTGCTAAGTTGATATTTTGAAGTTCATTTTTCATGTTTTTATTGCTAGTATATAGAAATATAATTGTGTTGTATTGAATGTGTTCATTCCTTCTCGGTTATTTAATTATTGGCAACAAGTTGTTCATAATATTTCCTTATTTTTCTGTTAACTTCTGCAGATCTATACTGGCATCCCTTCTTTCATAGCTGATTTAGGTAATTTGTGTTGCCTCTTCTCCCTCCCCCCACCCTCAACCCTCCCCCCCACCCCAAAACACAACCGTATCAGTTTGGCTAGAGGTATGTATGAATTTTATGATTTTCAGAAAGCCCCGTTTCATTTCATTGTTTTTTTCCGATGCTGTTTACACTTCTATTTTACTGATTTCTGCTATTATCTTTATTATGTTCTTTCTTCTGCTTACTCTTGGTTTAGTTTGTTGTTCCTTTTCTTTTTTTTTTTTTAATTTTTTAACATTTATTTATTTTTGAGACAGAGAGAGATAGAGCATGAACAGGGGAGGGGCAGAGAGAGAGGGAGACACAGAATCGGAAGCAGGCTCCAGGCTATGAGCCATCAGCCCAGAGCCCGAGGCGGGGCTCGAACTCACGGACCGCGAGATCATGACCTGAGCTGAAGTCGCCGCTTAACCGACTGAGCCACCCAGGCGCCCCTTGTTTTTCCTTTTCTAGTTGCTTGAGTGTGATCTCCATGAAGGCATCATCAAACTTAAGAGTGCAAACACTTTCGTCACTTCCAAAAATTTCCTAGAGCCTCATTGTTGCCTAGCCCTCTGTTCACTACAGTTCATCAGACATCCATCGTTCTGCTTTCTGTCACTATAAATTAGTTTGCATGTTGTAGAATTTTATTATAATTGGAACAATACAATCATCTTCACTTACGAAGGATAACTTCTTTGGATTTAGAAATCGTGGTTGCCTTTTTTGTTCCTTCAGAGTTTAAAAAAATGGCAAGCCAACAGCCTCTGGCTTCCATGGAGATTAATACCTGTAGAACCAAAACCATGAGGCATAGGTCTGTGGAGAACTCAACATTTTGAGAAAAAGTTTCATCACTTTTTTTGCAGGATTTTATGTTATAAAACAACATAACACTGTATGAGGAAATTTTTCAAAGCAGCAAAATATAACAAAAGAAGAAGCTATTCAGTTTTTCTTAACAGGGATCTAGGATTTCCACACCCCTGAGCGTGAGTAAGTGCATTGATGCTTATTCTTCCTTAACCCACTTCCTGTACAGTAAAACATGGGCTCCACTGGCAACTTTAAAAAAATAATATTTAAAAAGTACTCGAAGTACTATATTATGGAATTTGGTGTAAAGATTTAAAATATATGAATTAGTTCTGTTTGAAATTCAGAATAAAATAATGTAAAATTATTTTTTCATGCATGAAAAAAAAGGAACCAGATTTATTTTATATTCCATGAGAATGAAAAAAGGTTTAAAATCTATCAATCTATCTATCTATCTTTATCATTTGTCATCTTCATCCAAATTATTGGATTTTGATTAACTACTTTGTAGTCCTGAGCTATAAGTGATTTACTTTTTTTTACTGTAGATATGTTCTCCAGAAGTTTGTTTTACATTCAACACTTTTGATATTTTCACACCATTTAAGCTCCAAGTTGGCATAAGTAGTGATGCTCTCACACCATTCTATCTTAGAACGAGAATTTCACAAAAGAAAAAGATGTACATACTTCCTGTTTCCTTAAAGAAGTAAAAAAAAAAAAAAAAAAAGAGGAATCAGTGGTGTGGTAAGCAGATGTTAAGATGATGGATAGAAGGCAAAATGTATTCACCTATTAATAATCCGTCCATTTAAATAAATTTATTAACGTCTCCCTTGGTATGATTCTCTCAGTGTATTTCTATAATGAAGTCTAATGTATCAAGACGTCTAAAGACTTTGGGAAGAGCAGATTCCCACAATAACAAAATATCATCACCGGTGGCAAACTCAGTAGCAACAGATGACAACAGGTCTAGGAAGAATCCCAGAGTCTGGCAAGCAAAATCACTAGGATTATAAGTAGGTCAACTGTACAGTTTATGATCTAAACCAGGACACTCTGAAGAGAGAAACGCTAGACCAATTACACCAGACGACACGTGAACCCAAGACTCTACTGCGCAGGGCAGCCCATACGTATGGTCTTCTTAGCAATAGTCAACAGAGAAAACAAAGATAAATGATAATATAAAAGAGTCAGAATTGCAATTCACCAAGTTAGAGTGCTCCAGAAGAGCTGTCACAGCAACCAAGAGTGCTTTCTCAATGATATTGCTATACTTTGATACCTGACTGAAATCTCAAATGTTTTGTAAATCATCCTTTTAGGCAAACTAGCAAAGTACCTGCTAGAGCTTAAGGAGCCTGGACCAAAAGCAGAATTGTCCTGCAAGAGCTAGATATGGTTTTGTTTGGTTTTGTTTTTTAGTATTTATTTATTTTTGAGAGAGAGAGAGAGTGTGTGTGTGTGACAGGAGGAGAGGCAGAGAGAGAGGGAGACACAGAATCCGAAGCAGGCTCCAGGTTTTGAGCTGTCAGCACAGAGCCTAATGTGGGGCTCGAACTCACAAACCGTGAGATCATGACCTGAACCAAAGTCAGACGCTTAACCGACTGAGCCACCCAGGTGCCCCTAGATATGGTTTTTCAATTGCAAAGTTTGTGTCTCTTAGCCCTAGATGTAGACCCACATATTTTAAGCCGTGTTTCCCCAAGTATACTCTGAGAAACACTAGAACTGAGAGATATAACATGTTACAGAGGAGAGAAATCATCCCATTATTAAACAAATTTGGGAAATTAGGCATTAAACAAAATTAGTAGTATCTGTGACCATAGAACATTAGTCTTTAATATGCAAAGTTCATGGACTTTCCAAGAGTAGGCAGTAATGAACAGGTTTTTTCTCAAATGTATTTGTTTTAAGTCAGATCTCAAGAGCTTGAGACAGACATTCTAGCACGAGTAATTTACTGAGAAAGTGCTTTCAGTAGCCAAATACAGTTTTAGCTAAAGAATAGCTTCTGTCTGGTCCCCTGGAGAACATAAATGGTACCACAAAATCTGTTCCCACCTTATAAAGGTGGCTAGCTGTTTTGCATCCTTTTTTTAGTCAGTGATTGGCTATGCATTACCTGGGTTGTCAAGGTAGGGGAGATGCTACCTTCTAGTCCAGAGAGCTAGTGTTTAATAAGAGATAATTCTCTAGGAAAAAAGGGCAGTGGTGAGCAGCTGGGAGATGACTGCACCTGACAGTGAAGGTGATCTGGGCAAAGCTGCCACCTTCTGCCCAGGTAATTGTGGTTTCAACAAGTATCTACTGAGAAGTGTTCTATTAATACACTGGAAAGAACAGTGCTCTCAGGAGAATATGCATCACACAGTTCATCTATTTTGCCCTCTGTTATGCTAAGTTCTGGGAAATCCATTCACATTCTGGCAGGAAGATCTCACGCTCTATCATCAAATAGTCTCCCAACGAATAAAACCACAAGCACCCGGAGCAGAAAGTTTGACATCTAGGCTACTAACAGCAAATCCACCCAGGAAACTGAGCTGAACCGTATTTTCAAGTAATAACAAAATCGTCAATATTGAATTTTTATTTTTTAACTGAAAGGGGCTATGGGAATTCAAAAATTCCACTACAGGTTTTAGATTAAAAGATTTACGAAGACATAATGTTTCATAGTTTGAATAACATCAGTAATGAGAATTGCTGTTTGCAACAAAACAAAACAATTCATTCTCAAGGAGAATTTATGATCTATTAAGAAATATTTTCAGTTTGGGGTGCCTGGGTGTCTCATTCGGTTAAGTGGCTGGCTCTTGATTTCCGCTCAGGTCATGATCTCACAGTTCATGAGTTCAATCCCCACATCAGGCTCTGGGCTGGTGGTGCAGAGCCTGCTTGGAATTCACCCTCTCTTTCTCTTTCACTCTCAAAATAAATAAATAAACATTTTTTTAAAAAAAAAGAAAGATAAATTCTAAACAAAGAGAAATATTTCCAGTTTTAACCTACCTCCCAACTAGATAATATCTTTATGAACTGAAACATTCAAAATAGTATTCCAATGTTTTCACTGCATCTACAATACCTCGAATTAAAAAACCAATATTAAATTACACAAAATTTCTAGAAGATGGAAATCATTAATTGAATCCAAGAATCATAAATTTTCAAATAAATTCAAAATTATACTATTAATCAGTCAGTTGTATAAATAATAATAAAATAACTTTCAGTATAATTAACATAATTTTGCCATTTTTTAAAAATACTACATTCTTCCACACTAACTACCCAAAATAAGTTTACTTGCAAACATCAAAATTGAGCATTACCAAGATGCTATTTTCTTTGTATACAAAACAAAGTACAATAGTTACAATATACTTTCCTTTCATAAAATATGTAGTTAGCCATTGTGTGTTCCCAATTCATAAAAAAATTCTAAAAAGTTGGACTTCTTAAAAATTAAGCATTTCTGAGTCCCAGAAGAATGTTAAGATAATAAAACAATAAGACAAACTAGGAGAAAATATTTGGATAGCCCATATCTGATAAAATAGATTATTCCGCATATATATAAAGAACTCTTAAACTCAATAATAAGAAAATAAACATCTCAATTGACAAATGGGGAAAAGATTTTAACAGACACTCCACCAAAAAAAAAGAAATAGAGCAACCAAGCGTACGAAAAGATTCTCAACATCATTAGTCATTAGAAAAAATGCCATTTAAAATTACAGTGGAATGCCACTGCATACCTATTATAATGGGTAACATTTTAATACTATTAACACTAATAATTTAAAAGACCAAGAACTGGTGAGAATGTGGACCTGGTAGGCGGAGCAACCGGAACTCTCAGACATCGTTGGTGGGAATGCAAAGCACTAGAGCACCTTTAGGAAACAGTGTTAGTTTCTGATCAAGTTAAACATATACTTAGCACACAGCCCAGACCTCTCACTTGTAGGATTAATTCCGCGTACGGAAAATTTATGTTCACGAAAAAGCTGGCATGTAACTATTTGTGATGGCTTTCTTCAAAATCACTGAAAAGTAAGAAGTTGAACAAGAGACTGCCAAAGGGTCAGTGGAACATGACTCATCAGCGAAAAGGTAAAAGCAGAGGAGATACAAGGTAACCTGGGCCAATCTCAAGTGCACGAAGCAAAGTGTAAAAAAAGCCAGAAGCAAAAGGAATACATATTGTATGATTTTATATGTAGAAAATTCTGGAAGGAGAGAAAACAGATGAATGGGTGCCTGAGGCTGGGTTGGAGGAGAGTTGACTGAAAGAGGCACGGGCAAAGTTTGCGGGTTGATGAAACTCGTCTGTATCTAGACGTGTTTGTGATTGTAAAACTCTATGTGTTTGTGAAAACTCACAAAAGAGTACAATAAAAGAAAGGGCTAAATCTTACTATATGTAAATTGTGCCTCAATAACAAAAAGTAGAAAAATTTGCATCTTTTTAATAGTGATTTTTCTTATCAGAGTATCACTGTGTCTAATCTCACTTTGATACTTCAGCTTGAATGGAAACTACACATTACCTACCCTATATTCCATTCATGAGAAAATGCAACACCTTAATATGAGTCAAGGGGACTCTTTAAAACCAACATTGGATTGGTTAGCCGATGAGTAAAACTTTAGTTCAGTTTTATCTATCCATTTATTTGTTTATTTAGCTGTTTATTTATTATTTCAGAGAGAGATAGTACAAGCTGGGAAAGGGGCAGAGGGAGAGAGAAACTCTCAAGCAGGCTCCACGCTCAGCACAGATCCTGCCGTGGGGCTCAATCCCATGACCCCGGGATCACAGCCTGAGCCAAAATCATGAGTCAGACACTTAACTGACTGAGCCCTCCAGGTTTCCCAAGTCACTTTTTAAGAGTGTACCACAATCTAAATGTTCTTATTTATATTTGAATTAAAAAAAATCCATGATGCAACTTACTCTAATATTTAAATACAATCTAGAATATTTTAGTCATATATAAGTGATTTTCGTTACTGAAAATTTTCTTTTAATTAAAAAAAATCTTGCTTGTTGAGCTTTGCTTATTAAGAAACAAATCTGTCTCCAGTGAAAGTCTATTTTTTTTTTAATTAAAAAAATGTTAATGTTTATTTATTTTGAGGGAGAGAGAGACAACGAGCAGGGGCAGGGTAGAAAGAGGGGGAGATACAGAATCTGACGAAGGTTCCAGGCTCCGAGCTGTCAGCACAGAGAGCTGTGCGGGGCTCGAGCTCACTAACTGCGAGACCATGACCTGAGCTGAAGTCGGATGTTTAACCGACTGAGCCATCCAGTCACCCCTTTAAGTTTTTTTAATGTTTACTTATTTTTGAGAGACAGAGAGAGAGAGAGAGGGAGAGAGAGAGAGAAAGAGAGCATGAGCAGGGGAGGGGCAGAGAGAGGGGGAAACACAGAATCCAAAGCAGGCTCCAGGGTCTAAGCTCTCAGCACAGAGCCCGATGTAGGGCCGGAACTCATCAACGGTGAGATCATGACCTGAGCTAACGTAGGACATTTAGCCAACTAAGCCACTCAGGCACCCCTTCATTAGAAGTCTTACAAAAAATTGTATATATTGATTCCAGGTATTCCTATATAAATTAACACTAAATCTTCATAAATAGAAATTGCACTTATGGCCTGAAGTTAATTAATAACATTTTTATTGTTTTCATGAATTTCATCAAATCTATTTGCGAAATAATTAGAAAAAAGATAAACCAGGTGGTTACTTATCAGCTTCAGCACTCTGATATTTTTTCTCAGCCTCCACATGAAGGAGAAATTCTGGAAATGCTCTAGGGAGAGCATGGTTCATGGCCCTCTAGTATTCTGTCCTGGTTTTATAAATGAAAAATCTTGTCATCTTATCATAGAGTCCCAGAAAATCGTGGCAAACTTTATCTGCTAAGTGAACCTTAATAACCCCAACTTTAACTTCCAGAGAATTACCCTTAGAAACATTTCACAGTCCTGAAGGTTGCAGAGGATATAAAAATATCCCCTCTCCAAGAGTTATTAACCCTCACAACAGATTCCCTGAGACCTTAACAATAGTGGTTCAAAAATATTCAATTATAATCATCACATTTTTTTTCTTTTTCTTATAAAACTAGTTCCTCCAGAATTTACATAGCGAAACAAATGGGTCAAAAAGCATTAACAATTTATTCACTTTCCAGCAGCCTAGTCCTTAAAAGGAAATTAGTACTTTATTCACACTGTGGAGTACACAGCAACCCTCAGGATAGGTTTTACAAGGTACACTTGAGATTAAAAAAACAAAAAAAAAAAAGTGATTTTGAAAATGTTCTTAGAATACATTCACAGAAATAATGGAAGAAATGCCTATCCAAAAGGCTAGAGCTTTTCTTGAAAGCCAGTTCTGCTCAAGTTGCTTTTATTGGAAGGTCATGTTTCAAATTTTAAGTTTGAACTTTTGGGAATCTATTCGGGAAGCTACAAACTAAGAAGGAGCAACCATCAGACTGCACAGATACTCTATCTAACTTGCGAGAGGTTGCAACAAGTTACTTGATTTTAGGAACTGCAGAGTATCTGCACCTACAAGCATAATGAAATCCAGGCTGGTAACGCTAATATCAATTGCATGTTCCAACCTTCCTTTCAAGGAAGTCCCTGCACCCTGTAATCCAAGCAATTGAAAATCTTCCCTTTCCCACGTTTTGCTTTGCCATCTCTGTGCTTTTGTTCAAACAGTTCTTCCACCGTGAATGTCCTTCCTCCTTATCTCACGGTGCCCACATCCTACTCATTCTGCAAGGGGCATGTCAAATGTACATCTCTACACGAAGCTTTCCTTGACCACACAACACCCAAGTAATTAATTAGACCCCTCCTTTATCGCCACTCCCATAGCACTTCTTTATACCTAATGACATTTAATTATTTACATTATAAGAAGGTTATTGATATACATGTGTTATATCGATCATTGATTATAATATCATAAGGGATCACAAATTTTTCTGATTTATTTTTAATCCCCTCACCCAGCCATGCCAATGTGTAGCACATATCCAACTCTCAATCAATATTTGACCAGATGGAGGAGGAGGGATAATGTTTCTCAGCACATTACTAGTTCAAATAGAAATCATAACAAATGGTGGAGGTGTATGTTCTGCGGAGTCATTTGTGTAAAAATGTCTATCTTTACCATTTAACAAAAATATTGCTGCTCAAGAGAACAAGGAAAGACTAAAAAGGTAAGACAAAGAAACTATTATTTCTGATAACACTGTTGCTGTGTGTGTATTGATACTCAGAAATACTTTTATTTATTCTTAATTATTTCATTTTTCAAAAATTATTTATTGTATCGGGCATTGTAAATACAATGTTAAGAATGTAGTTCCTGTTCTCAAGACATTCCTGTCCTCAAGACAAGACAAAATCTGTAAGTTTGTTTAAACTGGGTGTCAGAAAGGTAATAATGAAACATAATGTAATAAAAACTATGTTAGGCATAAGCTCAAGTTATTTTGTGACCCAGTATATGATCTATCTTGGAGAATGTTCCATGTGCACTCGAGAAGAAAGTATATTCTGTTGCTTTGGGATGCAGAGTTCTAAATATGTCTGTCAAGTCCATCTGATCCAATGTATCATTCAGGGCCCTTGTTTCTTTGTTGACCGTGTGTCTAGATGATCTGTCCATTTCTGTAAGTGGAGTGTTAAAGTCCCCTGCAATTACCACATTCTTATCAGTAAGGTTGCTTATGTTTATGAGTAATTGTTTTATATATTTGGGGGCTCCGGTATTCGGCGCATAGACATTTATAATTGTTAGCTCTTCCTGATGGATAGACCCTGTAATTATTATATAATGCCCTTCTTCATCTCTTGTTACAGCCTTTAATTTAAAGTCTAGTTTGTCTGATATAAGTATGGCTACTCCAGCTTTCTTTTGGCTTCCAGTAGCATGATAAATAGTTCTCCATCCCCTCACTCTCAATCTAAAGGTGTCCTCAGGTCTAAAATGAGTCTCTTGTAGACAGCAAATAGATGGGTCTTGTTTTTTTTTATCCATTCTCAAGTTATTTTGAAAACACACAGCAGAGCATCATAACATTGAGTGACAAGGGAATCTTCCTAATGAAGGGAAAATATAAGCTGTGTTCTCACATTTTTCAGGCAAAAATTGAGAGTAAGGACAAGGTTGTGTAGATTAAAAACGTCCAGAAGTAAGTAAAATGGGGTGTGACTCCTTTGGAATCTGCAAGTATTTCTTTTTTTTTTTTTTTTTTTTAACGTTTATTTATTTTTGAGAGAAAGAGACTGAGCAGTCGTAGGACGGGGCAGAGAGAGAGGGAGACACAGAGTCTGAAACAGGCTCCAAGCTCTGAGCTGTCAGCACAGAGCCTGACGTGGGGCTCGAACTCATGGACCATGAGATCATGACCTGAGCTGAAGTCGTTGGCTCAACTGACAGAGCCACCCAGGCACCCCTTGAGGCTGCAAGTATTTCTGCCTAAAGACAGGCACAAAGAGACTACAGTGGTGAAACTACCTGAAACAGCCTAGTTTCATCTGAAATATGAGGAATACCTGCAGATGATGGGATAGGCTGGCCAATCACTGTCCTCTTCCCACTGCCCTTCGCTCCCGGCATGTAGGAGCACTTTGGAGTCATTCTCTGTAGACACTATTCAACAAATTGTCTGACACTTGCATTGTAGTTCAATTTTAATGAAAATGCTCTATGTTTGTGTATTCTGCAGTGGCTGGGTATAGAGTTCTGCAAATGTTAATCAGCTCAATGCAGTTAACATTGTTCACATTTTCCATAACTTCTCTAACTGATGAAGTTTATGTTTGTTCTCAAAATTACTGAAAGAGATTCTGAATCTTCAACTGTGATTGTGGATTTGTCTATTTCTCTTTTTTTGTTTGTTTGTTTACGTATCCACTTCTGCTTTTCTATATTCTGTAATTAAGCAATGAGTTGCGTATGCATTTAGTTTCATTAGGCTTTCCATGGCCACTTTGCAATGTCCTGTGCCGTCTCTGAAAATTCTCTTTCATAAATCTACTTTATCCATTATAAATATAGTGAAATATAGGTCTTTCCATCTTTTTTGCCTTAGTATATGTATTATATACACTAGCATTTAGGACTTATTTTACACTGCCTGACAAAGTCTTTCGATGAGGCTTTTTTTTTTTTTTCTTCAAGACTTGATGTTATTACTTGTATAGGTGAATTTTAATTTATTCTGCTATTTGTCTTGTATTTGCCCATTCGTTCTTGGCTGTTTTTTTCTCCTTTTGTTGCTTTCTTTTGGGCTAACCAATAATTTTTTGGAATTCCATTTTAAATCCTCTACTGGCTTTTGGTTACAACTTTTTGCATTTTTAATTAGCCACTCTAGAGATTAGAATATGCATCTTTAACTAATTAGAATCTACATCAAATTAGTATTTTATCACTTCATGAATAATGTAAGAATCTGGCAATAGCGTATTTCTATTTGTTCTCTCCTCTTGCATTTTGTGCTGTTGGTTATTATATTTTACATCTGTATATGTTATCACCCCACAGTACATCATTATTTTGTTGTTTTACATAATTTCTTCAATTTTTTAAGCTCTCTTATGTTTAACCAAATATTCCTCTATTTCTACCTGTAGGCCCATGCTTTTACCTAAAGTATTCCTTTTCAATCTGAAAATTGTGCTTTACTCTTTCTTATACTGTGGACTTTTTAGCAAAGAATTCTCTCATTTTTAAATTTTCTTAAAATATCTTTATTTGGTTTTATTTTTCAGTGATGTTTTCAATGGACCATTAATATCTTGAGTGGTTTCAAAGTTGTCAATTATTTGCCCCAGAACTTTAAAGCTGCTATTTCATTGTAATTTTGGCTTCTATAGTTTGTATTTAGAAATCAGCCTTCAATCTTACGGTTGCTCCCTGAGCATATTGTATCTTTTTTCTCTGGCTGCTTTTAAGATGTTCTGTTTATCTTTGATTTTCAGAAATTTGACTACAATGTGCCTAAGTGTGGCTTTCTTTGTGTTTATCTTACTTAGGGTTTGCTAAACTTCTTAAATATGTACGTTGAATTTTAATGTTAGTTTCAAAGAAATTCTTGGTAACTATCTCATCAAAATTGCTCCTGATCTCTTCTTTATTTCCTCCTTTTTTGGGTTTCTAATTTCACATATGTTAGATGATTTGACAGTGTTCCACGTGTCTCTCACATTCTGCTCCATTTTTAAGTTCTTTGTTTTCTCTCTGTGCTTCAGATTGAATTTCTTTTTTAATTTCTTGAGCATTTTGTCTGCTGCATTCAGCTACTGTAAGCCATTTCAAATGTTGTATCTTTTACTCCTAGAATATCAGAAAGTTCTTTTATTTTACTTTTAAAACTCTTGAATTTTTCCATCATTCCTTCATTTTTCCATCTTTTTTAAAAGATCTTCTATAATGTACTTATGACTGCTATTTCAAAATACTTGTCTGCCTATTGCAACATTTCCATCACGTGTCCTTGCTTCCACTGAATATTTTTTTCTCCCTTATGAGTCAATTTTTTCTGCAGCTTCCCCTAACTCATAATTTAATTTTGTGCCACAAATTCTGTATTTTAAAAATGTTAGATAATTATATATTATACACACACACGTATACATATATCCCCCTCTCCAAAAATATGCTCTCCTCATTAGGCAAGTAGGGTGAGGCTGATTGCTTTAATATAATCAAGAACTGAATTGTGTTCCTGTATTGAGACTGGTTTGCAGCTTTATTTAGTATCATTTTACTTCATGTTAAAATGGACAAGAACGTTCTTGTGTTTATTGCTAGTTATTTTTGCCAGAATGACTGTCTCCTAAGTATCACACTCTGTGGAAAAGTTTTACCTCTGCCTTTCCAGCCCAGCCTCTCTGGCCCTTACCCCAGCAACATCCTTAAAGGAAAACTGATCATGGGGGGGGGGGTTGTGGGGGCACGGATTCCTGAGATTCCTGTAGGTCACACTGGCCTGCATGCTCATTAAAATATCACCAGTTTCTTCTTTCTTCTCAGCTAAGGGAGACCCACCTTCTTCCCAATTATTTTACTTGTGCCCAATATGACAAATGCAACCAATAAAAATAATAGCCCCAAATATCCATTTATCCAGGAAAACTCATTCCTCTGTGGAAGTTGTCCCTTTAGTTTTCTTATAGCCACAGCTTTCCCCTGCCCTTCCACATATATGGTATTGTAGTTTATCTGATTTTCTCTAGTTGGTGAATTGTAAGTTTGCTGTAACTTTCTACAGCCTAACCGGAAATGGACCTAACTTACTTGTAATCAAAAAATAATTGTAAAGATTCAAAATGAGATGGGTAAGCATATTTGAAGAGTGAGTGTGTGTGTGTGTGTGTGTGTGTGTGTATACACACATATATGTATAAAATCCTGTTTATATTTATATGTGTGTGTGTCTGTTTGTATTTCCCCTCTAATCTACCCATCCATCTCACAGACTCCTAAGAGATTAATGTTCCTTAATTAGGATTTATGACAAAGAATAAGCAATAAATTGGCTGGCTATTGTGAATACAAACTAGTTCACAAAGTCATAGAAAAATTCTTAAAATTCATAGGTTGAAGTAAAGAAAGCATTTCTTTACATTGTTTAAGAAGCTCATTACTGCTGCCCTTTGAATGCCCATAAGTAATAAAGAAAAAAATAATTAAAAAGTAACAACCTCTTCATGGGTTATAGGAAATGACTGAGCTGATGGAGTTTAAGTTGTATCCCTAAGGTTCAAAGTTGTGATCATGGACTACCATACCCTCCCATACCCAGAAGCTTGGTGCAATGGTCAGAGACAGAACACTTGGTACCAGACCCCAGCTTTGGACTCAGATCTTGGCAAGGCAATACTCTTCTGTAATGCTATGGCACAAATATTATTTTTATGTCTTTTGGTTATTTTCTGGGAAATGGAAGTGGTCATATCCACTACAAGTTGATGCTTGCAAAAAGCATGGCTCAGCTTAAGGGCAGCATTTTTACATATGCATGTATATAATCTCTTTAAAAATTTTTAAAAGCAAACAACTCTAGAACTTCAAGATATTCTTTTATTAAGTTTAGCATCCTGGCAGTTGAAAAATCAAACATATGAGTCAAAACATGAATTTAGAAAAGAAATTGTTCTAAAATATACTTTGGTTTCAGTTTTTATTATGTACCATGAATCATTTTAGAGAATATAAATGCTAGCTTAGTAAATGAAAGATAATAAAATAATAATGACTGGTTGCCAAAAATGATATAATAACATGAGATGAAGAGACAATTCACAGTTTGATCTGTCAAATAAGGTCATTTTGTCACAAATAAGGTCACAATTTGATGTGACTATATTGGTTGTCAATGTAGTTTCTTTTGACTATATAAAATGACATTAAATAATGGTATGTGGAATATTCTCTTTTTACATTTTATTTTTATATTTTCTGTTTATATTTATTTATATATTTACATTAAATTGGCTCTCTGAAAGTTAAGAAAAATTTTGACTAGTTAACTTAAACAAGCAGTACGTTTCACTCCTGCTTCTTAATCCAAAAACTAAGATCACACTGTAAAAGAAACATCAAGATATTTCACTTTGTGAATTCTAAGACATGACTGTCAAAATCTAACTATAGTCACTTAATGATAATAATATGGCACTAAGTAGACACTTAACTTTGTATTTTAAAGGTAATCTCAGGAAGAAATTATCTTTCTTTGCCTTGTAACTCATGAAGAACCTTGCCTTTATCATTTAATCTTTCAAAAATTTAAATATGTGGTGCAGTTAATGAGTGTTTTCCTATATAAAGTAATCAAAGAGGCATAAGAATCAAAGATTATCATACCACCGCTCGATACATACAAAGTATTTTTCTCTGACAATGATTCAAAGCAATTTTTGTCATAATGTCTAAGGACTTCCTATTATGTTAATCTTACCTGTTTAAGTAAATCCTGGAATCACGTTGTCCCAAACCGTGTTGCCTACTATATATATGTTTATGCATAATCTTACCCCAGACCTTCTACACTGTATCGTTTCATCCTATACTATTTCTTACCATTACAAGCGTGAAACCATCCTAGGCAAACATAGTAGGGTGGAAGTTACACTAACTACACTAATTAGCGTGTAACTAGGTGTGCCATTGGCCTTCCTAGTGTGTTTTTCATTATCTGTAAATAAGAGGTCTTGTTGGGCTGAAAAATATCTATGGGACTGAGTCCTTCGAGCTCTACGCATAGAAATGTGTGTGTTGTCCTGCTGTTGGCTGAGAGCTTCCCATCCCAAAACCAATTACTTTTGGTCCAACCCAGGGTGCCACATTTCCTCTCGACCTCAGCATTTCCACATCTGCCTAACTATGACGCCATTGTCTGAAGAGCTTTTCACTGAGTCCACTCTAAAATCCCTGGCCACCAAGCATGATTATTGATTTTAGTGGGCTCTACCAAGCTTGGGAGGACAGGTGCAAAGCATAGCCACCTGGCAGCCAGCCTTTCTATCACGTTTGCCCGCCAGCTCTCTCCTCAAAGAAACAAACACGTTTCCCCCTTCCCTACTACTACCTTCCAACTTAGATCTCTCTAGGAAGGTTTCTTCCCTCACCTGAGGCCCTCTTTGTTTTATCTGCCACCCCAAAGGTGTTTATGGAAGCATTTGCAAAAAGAGCTGCAAAAGCAAAAAGAATGCCTCTGACTTCCTAAGAGGAATTACGGTAATAAACATTGTTTTCCATTTTATTATCATTTGCTTTGATGTAAAACATCCTTCCAAAATCACCTCAGTTTCATTTATCAGAAATCATGTAAAATAATAACAATAAAGCAGCACTTCCTCCTTGCATTCTCATGGTTTTGTTAAATCTGATCATTGCTTCTCTCAATCTCGATCTTCCCAACCTCTATTTTTATTTAATACGATGCATCTCTTACTTCTCTTTTCTCAGGACTGAGGTGTCCTCAAATCATTTTTGATTTGTGGTTATGAGAACCAAACACATTTGGTCATTATGATTTATTTTGCTTTGAAGAAAATAAACTCTGCGCTCTTCGTGAACATGACCAATACCAATAAATTAAAACATATCTTGATCAGGATTTGGGAAAAAAAAATATGGCCTAAAAATCAGTAACTTCTAAGCCACTGTTGTGAAGCAAATGTACTTCAATGCTGAACACACGTCACTAACAGTTCAAGATTCACAAATTTAGACAAATGAAATATTTTGCAGCTGATTCATCATACTTTATTTTTGCAAATGATTTTTGAACACCTAAACATTGGCCAGGGAAAATTATTTCCTGAAACGACTTAATATTTCCAAATAAAACAGACAATTAACTCTACTTTGAACAGAATATGATCTAGAAAGTATGCATATTGAAATATAAACTATGGGATGGGATTAAAACTGCCACAATTCACTGTTTTAGGCAAAGATGGGTTAAGATTTGCAATATGCACCTTTGATGCGACTATCCAAGTGTAATGCCTTTATTTTAGTCAGAAACAAACAGGTATAAATTTACGTTATATAGATTGCATAGGCATCTATAAAAGCTTTTAAACTATCCCTACAAAGCTGCTGTACTAGATATAGATTGAAAGAATCCATTATTAAAAGAGGGATCAAAACAGGCTGCAATTATGCCCAGTTAATCCCCTCAAAACAGTGTGGTATTTCTTCACCAGAGTAATTATTTGCACAGGAGAGAAAATAACAACCCTATAGAACAAATTAAAACTTTACCTTCAGATGCTACCTCAATTGTTATGCAGATTTCACTCTGTGCATTCAGTGACCAGCAAGAGAATCAAATAATAAGATTTTTCTTCTCTAATCAAAATATTTTAATATTATTTATTCCCCAAATCATTGAAAATGGTTATAACATTTCACGTATTTCCTCTTTTCTATTACCGTACACATTTGCGCACACTCAAAGGATGTCTTGAAATACCCATGTATTAAAAGGGTGAGCAAATACATCAAGCATCCTTAGAATTTCTGTAGGCTGCACCTGAATGCATGTGCAAACACACATCAAATGACCACTGCCGTGTACAAACTGCTTGTTTAGGCTTTTTTAAATACGACGATCACATGTTTAAATGTCATGCTGGGATTTAGTTAACTAAGGTGGCAGGTTCTTAAGATGGAGAATTTATTATGTTGAAATTTTCCAAATGCAGGACTGAAAAGGAAAAAAATCTGTCAACTTTTATTTATCTCCTATATAAATACAGGCAATTTAGTTCTTCCCCAAAATACAGGCAGATTAGATGAGTTAGACACTAGTCAATTCATTTTGCATAGGAATGGCTCATTAAAAAAAGGGCCCTGCATTTGTATTAAGCTCTGATTGGACAGAGCACAAAATGAATTTACAGTGTCACTCAGAGATGTAGCAGGACTAATGAGGGAGGAATAGTGTGGCACAGGGTGGGTAAATCTGTGGTGTGTTCATTCATTCCTTCAGCTGGTGCCGCTCATGAAACTGAGGTGTCCCTCATTATGCATGTATCCCAGGGGCATTCTTTAATATTTTAATAAATAACAACATCAGCCCAACAAGAAATTAATGAATAGTATCATTAATAATGAGCTGGAGTCTTGTAGTGATAGGACAGATATTAAATTGAACCACTGTGGTGCTATCTCTAGAGACTTGGGATATTTCCAGTGGCAAACAAGGCGTCTGAATGAAGCAACCACCGCTCTGTGCCAACAGCTTTTACAACAGGTTGGGAGTAATAAAAGAGGATTTTCTGCACGATAAAGTTAAGCCCTAGAAAATCTGCTGGTGTAGATCGGTGTGAAAAGTACTGCCAAACGTGATCCTTAATTAAACTTTAATTAAGATAAAGCTTTTATTTTTTTTCTCTTCCAAGAGAAGTAGCAGCCAAATGGGCCCTGGCTATTTTCTACCCAAATCTAACCTAAAATCATTTTGTATGATACCATCAAAATTATGCTCAAATAATATTAAGGTGTTGACTTAAATCCACCAAATGAGAATATTATCAGGAATTGTTGAAATGGCATAATTGCCCACCACAATGATAAGAACATGTGTGCAGATTTGGAATTGTATGAACAATGAAGGGGTTCCCTGTCTCAATTTTTCACTTTCTACTATTTCATATTTAACCCATTTAAAATTCGCCGTTTCATTTCACCATACTGAGAATATTTTTACGTTGAAAACAATGCTATAAGGTACATAACTTTTCAATTAATCTTGAGTCTCAGATTGTGCTCAGGTTGTATAAAATTGCTCACAACTTTAATAATAATTCTCATTTAAAAAAAATGCTTCAGACACTAAAAAATTTCTTAACCTTAGCTTTCATCTCTCTAACTGCATGACACATTACTGACAGCTTTATTTATGTTAATAATTTTCTTGCTGTATTTCCGTAAACTGAAGTTGTACAACTTGGTTCCTGCTTCTCAGCAGAATTATAATTATGCAAAGATATGTGTTGTGCTGAGAACAAAATATAGTATTTGGAATAATGCTGATAACTATTTTATTCAAATATTTTACATGTAGTATTGAATGTCATTATTGTGAAATTTTTATTTTCAACCTACCTAATTTTTTCCACATTGTAAATGATTAAAATATGTGATTTATAAAATTATTCCTAAAAATTTGAAATTTCTTTTTAACACGAAAATTTTACATTTGCCATTTTAATAGAAGAAAAATAGTTGCAAGGTACACATCACTGCAGTGCTCTATGCTTTTTATCTGTATGCAGTTATGTATTTTATTACATGGTGACAGATTTTAAACAGTTTGCCTCTCTTAGTAGACAATTTCCAATTTATAAGAATTTTGATATAAAGTGGTTTGAATATGATCTATGCTAGTTTTGTTATATCTTTGTAGTTTACCCCTAAATTTTTTACACAATATAAAATTGATAGTTTTTTTAAGAAATAGTTTCCAGATATAGGAGAGTTTAATTCTTTAACTAGGAACATGGCTAACTCCAGAAGTAAGATATCTATAAAAGGTATCTAAGGTTTTTAACCACCATATGGCCTTTGACCAGCATGGGCACGGAGTGATCCAGAACTAATACAAACTTTTCCCAAGGAACACTTTGGAAAGGAAATCTACATTTTTGCTCTGACCATCTTCTTCATTTTCCTCTCTTTTGTTATTGTGTCTATACAGTCTCTAGTAAAGTTTAGGAAATAACATCCCTCCGGTTCTGAATAGTGGCAATTGGATAGGATAAACTAACTAATTATCTGTAAAGGAAGCTGTAATTTTATAGTAAGCATGATGCCATTACAAATATCTAAGACAGATGGAGTAGTTCTGTCAATTTGTGACTTAGTTCAGAATGAAGGTTAGGAATGAAGGTGTTAAATAAGTAGAATACGTTGGTAGTTCTCTCTGATATGCTTTGAAATAGTGACAAGGTGTTGCCGAGAGGAAAGTGAGTCAATGAGATGCAATGAAGAGTCAGGGCTTTTAAAGTTAGCAAAAAATCGTTGTTCATGGCCCTATCTATCCTAGTATATGTGATTCTAAATCAGGTTAATTATACATCCCTTTTACAGCATGCATACACAGATCTTAAGTCAAATAAGCACTTAAATTAGGTGTGCTCTAAAGAACTTTGAGCCATTTCCAACTCACAAGCTATATACTTTTATTTAGGGAAGCTTAGTGTTTCAAATTGAATTCCATTCAGCATTTGTTGGATCAATAGTACTTACTGCCTCCAAACTGAATTCATCCAGAGTTGATTCAAAGCAAAATATCACAACTGCATTGTATTAGATGTCATTATGGTTTCAATACCGTAGTGTCACCATTGTCGTAACAGCTGACAAAGGGACATTCTAATAGTACAGTGGAGACCGTACCATTTATATCATATACTCTTAGAATATAATCTTAGCATATGTGTATTATTTGTAATCTCCGTCTCGATGCCAGTAATTCATATGCATGGTAACAGAATCCTCCCACAGAGGAAAAGTTCTAAGTACAAAGATGTTCACTACAGAATCACTTAATATCGAAGAAAATTTAGACTATCCACAAATTATAACAGCTGGCATTATCAGGTGAAATATATGACAGACTATTGGGTAAGAATTTAATTGTAAAAATAAAAATTAAAAAAATGATACAATGATAAATACTTGAGTCATAAGGTAAAATTTTAAAATTAAATTCAAAAATAATATAAACAAAGGAAGACAAGACAGGTATAAGGATGTTCATATAAGCATTGTTCACAATAGCAAAAACTTAGAAGTCATCAGAAATGTTCATCAGAGAAGGATAGACATATAAATTTATTAGAATATTATATAGTTGTTAAAATGACTTAACTACATTGGCATGAAACAATATAGTTGAATCTGAGCATTATTAAATTAAAAAAAAAGAAAGTCTAAAATAATTAGGTTCAGCATGATATTTTTTTGTATGATTCTAAAAATAGCACATGGGGCGTCTGGATGGCTCAGTGGGTTGAGTGTCCTACTCTTGATTTCGGCTCAGGTCATGATCTCGTGGTTCATGAGTTTGGGCCTCACGTCAGGCTCTGCACTGCAGAGCCTGCTTGGAATTCTCTCTATCTCTCGCTTTCTCTCTGCCCTTCCCCTACTCTCTCTCTCTCTCTCTCAAAATAAATAAATATACTTAAAAAATTAAATAAAATTAAAAATAAAAAATAAACCTAACAGGTCAAGGAAGATTCGGGCATTATTTATGCCCAAAACATCTAGGCAGAAAAATAAAAAGTCATCCATGAGGAGAAATCAAAAGCACAACTTACATTCAACGTGACTGTGGAGTCAAAATTCTACTGCATTTATTCATTCAACAAACATTTATAATGTATAATAAAACAATTATAATGATAATAACTTACATTTGTGGGATTAAAGATAGGATGAAACTGAAATACAAGACAATTGTATCATGGAAATGCAAATGTAAGGAAGAGGTTTTAGTTAAAATATGCTGATTTTTATTTGGCCTGAAGAAGACCGACTTGCCCTTGGGACATAGAAGGTAAGGTGTATCTGCTAAAACACAATGCTAGTAACCTCTCCAAGACCATAAGAGTGAAAGAATAACTTTCAAAAGAGTGGAAGGACAAGGCTTTGTGGGGTGGGGAGGCAAAAAAAAAAAAATCTATTATGCAATAAGGCATTTAGCAGAGAAATATGTAAAGAAAGAATATTATCAGTAAAACTCATAGAACCATAATTTATATATATGAGTTATCCTAATACATGTAAAAAGATAAAACTTTCCTTTGAAGACAAAATTTCTAAGGTTTGATTTTTAAAATCTGTCCCCATGTTCTCTATAGAAGATACACCTAAAACCAGGAAATACTAACCCAAAGCTGCTGGGATGACATATTCGTATGAGACAAATTGGGCTTTAAGACAAAAGCAATTTGGGGGGCTGGGGAAAGGTCATCCAATTATAATCAATGTGATAATTCATCAGGGAGATATAATAGTACTATTCGTGCAAATATACTAACAGTGTACTCTGGGTGATAAAACATTGGGATTTTGTAACTTGTTTATTTCTTCTGAATGTTTAAGTGTTTCACACTGATTATGTACTTTATTAAAAATCAAGGATAAAAAAAACCTTTTAGAATACTGATCTATTCTTTGTTTGTTTGTTTGTTTGTTTAAATTCAGGTTAGTTAACATACAGTGTTGTCATGGCTTCAGGAGTAGAATCCCGGGGATTCATCTCTTACACCTAATGCTCATCCCCAAAAGTGCCCTTCTTAATGCCCATCTCCCATTTAACCCATCTCCCACCCACCTCCCCTCCAGAAACCTTCAGTTTATTCTCTGTATTTAAGTCTCTTTTGTTTTGCCTCCCTCTGTGTTATCTTATTTTACCTTCCCTCCCCTATGTTTATCTGTTGAGCTTCTCAAATTCCACGTATGAGTGAAATCATATATCTTTCTCTCTCTATTCTATTCTAATCCTGAGCTTGAGTATTAATAGTAAAATTGGAGAAGAAAAAAAAAAAAACACATAAGACAGAGGTTTTGAAATAAACCAGAATGGGACTTTTTAACTGATTAGATATTGGCAGATAAGAAAACAGAGGGTTAGAGGATTCTTCAGTTTAATCTGACCAGATACTACTCATTAACGGGGACAGGGAAGATAAAAGGAAAAGAAGACATTTGAGTTTAGAGTGATGACAAGACACAAAGCAGAAATGTCCAGCAATTTTTTAAAACGTTTATTTATTTTGGGAGACAGAGAGAGAGAGAGAGAGAGTTCTGGGGAGAGGCAGAGAGAGAGGGAAAGAAAGAATCCCAAGATGGATCCGTGCTATCAGAATAGAACCTGACTGCAGGGCTCAATTCCTGGAACCTTAAGATCATGACTTACTACGCTGAAATCAAGACATGGATACTTAAAGACTGAGACACCCAGGTGCCCCCAGCAATTGTTTTTTTTTTTTAAGTTTTATGAATACGTTTTTAAATAGAACCTCCAAGAGGGTTTATGAGTTGTTTAGATTTCAAGGCCTTTTATTAACCAGCACTCTCCTACTTCTGCAGGCTTAAATCAAAGACAACAATAACAAATCACTAGCAAAAATACAAAAATAAATGACTGACAAATTACAAACTAATCTATCAAATGTTATCTCATTCATGCTATGAAGAAGAAAAACAAAAGATCATTGTAAGATCTATTTTACCACTGAGGTAACTGAGGTTCATGGTCATTGAGAATTTTGCTCTAGGTCTTTTCTGGTTCCATAAAATTTTAGGATTGCTTGTTCTAGCTCTGTGAAAAATGCTGGTGTCCTTTTGACAGAAATTGCATTGAATATGTAGATTGCTTTGGGTAATATCAAGATTTTAACAATATTTGTACTTCTAATCCATGAGCATCTAATATTTTTCCTTTTTGTGTGCGTGTGTATGTCTTCTTCAGTTTCTTTCATGAGCTTTCTGTGGCTTTCAGTGTATAGACTTTTCACCTCTTTAGTTAGGTTTATGCCTAGGTATTTTATGGTTTTTGGTGCAATTGTAAATGGGATCGATTCCTTGATTTCTCTTTCTGCTGCTTCATTGTTGGTGTATAGAAAGATCCAAAATAGCCAAAGCAATCCTGAAAAAGAAACCAAAGCTGGAGCCATCACAATTCCAGACTTCTTACAAAGCTGTAATCATCATCAAGTGTGGTACTGGCACAAAAATCAGACACACAGATCAACGGAACAGAATAGAGAACCCAGAAATTGACCCACAAATGTATGGCTGACTAATCTTTGACAAAGCGGAAATGAATATCCAATGGAATAAAGACAGTGTCTTCAGCAAATGGTGCTGGGAAAACTGGACAGACATGCAGAAGAATGAACCTGGACCACTTTCTTACACCATACACAAAAATAAACTCAAAATGGATGAAAGACCTAAACATAAGACAAGAAGCCATCAAAATCCTAGAGGAGAAAGCAGGCAAAACCTCTTCGACCTCAGCTGAAGCAACTTCTTATTTAATATGTCTCCAGAGGCAAGGGAAACAAAAGCAAAAATGAACTGTTGGGACCTCATCAAGATAAAAACTTCTGCAAATCAAAGGAAATAATCAGAAGAAACTAAAAGGCAACTGACAGAATGGGAGAAGATATTTGCAAATGACATATCAGATAAAGGGTTATAGTATCCAAAATCTATAAAGAACTGATCAAATGCAACACCCAGAAAACAAATAATGCAGTGAAGAAATGGGCAAAGGACATAAATAGACACTTTTCCAAAGAAGACATCCAGATGGCTAACAGACACATGAAAAAATGCTCAATATCACTCATCATGGGGGAAATACAAATTAAAACCACAATGAGATACCACCTCACACCTGTCAGGATGGCATAAAATGAACACACAGGCAATGACAGATGTTGGCGAGGATGCAGAAAAAGAGGAACCCTTTTGCACTGCTGGTGGGAATGCAAACTTGTGCAACCATTCTGAAAACAGTATGGAGGTTCCTCAAAAAATTAAAAGAACTACCCTATGACTCAGCAATAGCACTACTAGAAATTTATCCAAAAGATACAAGTGTGCTGTTTCAAAGGGGCACATGCACTCCAATGTTTATAGCAGCATTATCGACAGTAGCCAAAGTATGGAAAGAACCCAAATGTCATCGATGGATGAATGGATAAAGAAGATGTAACACACACACACACACACACACACACACAATGGAGTATTACTCAGCAATCAAAAAGAATGAAATCTTGCCATTTGCAACAACATGGATGGAACTAGAGGGTATTATGCAAAGCGAAGTCAGTCAGTTAGAGAAAGGCAAATACCATATGACTTCACCCACATGTGGAATTTAAGATATAAAACAGATGATCATAAGGGAAGGGAAGAAAACCAATATGAAAACAGGGAGGGGGACAAAACATAAGAGACTCTTAAATATAGAGAACAAACGGAAGTTTACTGGAGAGGTCATGGGTGGGGGGGATTGGCTAAATGGGCAGGGGGCATTAAGTAAGACACTTGTTGGGATGAGCACTGGGTATATGCAGGGGATGAATCACTGGATTCTACTCCTGAAATCATTATTGCACTATATGCTAACTAACTTGGATGTAAATTAAAAAGTAAATGAATAAAAAATTTTTAAAAATAGTAATAATAAAGAACTTTGCTCTAGGGACTAGAATTTAGTTCTTCCGATTCTTTGTCCAGAATTGTAGATGATGTCCATACAAGGTCAGGCCAATCTATCCAAACAAAATAAGATACTTCCTAAATGATCGATAGATACAAAGATATTTTAAATCAGAAACTCTGTAAAGCATTATTTTTATCCTTTAAACTAATTTTCTATTTCTACAATTCTATCCTTGGTTTCTTTCTTCCCTGTTTCTAAATATGCATTTAATTTTGACATATTTTCCACTGTGTTAACTAGTTTCATTATTCTGACAATAGTCTACAAATGTTAGAACAAAAATATGGGGCATTTGGAAGGGAAACCTCATTATTTTTGTTTTATTATCTCATACATTATTGTCATGAACATAGTATCAACATTCTCAAAATAGAATCATTAACTCTCACTTGAGTCTTTTACAACAGCATAACTGAATCCATGTGGGGCAGTAGGTATATAATTTTATGCATGTTATGTTTCCTTTTTTCTCTATTTCTGGCATTAGTATTACTTTTGATCCCTGCAGAATACAAACATAAAATGGGTGCCAAACATCATTATTTCTATTAAAGATTAAAAAGCTAATTTTTACAACAACAACATAGCCTCTTATCATTGTTAATAGACAGGGAGTTTTATTGCCAGTCCTCCTTTTATTAATAGATCGGTTAAAGTGACAATATTTGAAAAGCATCTAATGGTTTTGATCATAGAGCATTGATACAGGGGTCTCTGAAGTCTTGTTCTCCTTAGTTACGATTGATGAAAAGTTATCAAGTATACAGAAGAAATGACCATTTAGAGAATCCATTGTCTACCGTTTGACTAATACTTTTTCTTTTTCTTTTTTTTTTAATGAGCTCTATGCCCAATGGGAGGCTTGAACTCAGGACCCTGGGGTTGAGTCACATGCTCTGCCAAGTGAGACAGCCAAGCACCCCAACTAATATTTCTTTGAACTTAGAATTATAACCACCTTTATTCTTCTGTGGTCTGAATGTTTGTGTCCCACCTTCCCAAATTCAGGTTTAAATTCTGACCCTCAGGTAATGGAATTGGGACATGAGGTTTTTGAGAAGTGATTAGGTAATAAAGGATTGGGACTTGTGGCCTCATAAAATAGATTCCAGGGAGCTAGGTAGTCCTTTCCACCAAGCCAGGACAGAGCAAGAAAGTGGTATCTATGACCAAGGAAGTGGGTCCTCACTAGACACAAAATCTGCCGGTGCCTTGATCTCAGACTTCCCGGCCTTCAGCACTGTAAGAAGGAAGCACCTGCTGTTTACAAGTTACTCAGTCCCTGGTATTTTCTTTCAGTAGCCCAAACAGACCAAGACACCCCCTTTCAGGCAGGAGGAGTTTTGCCTTCTCGAATGAATCTTTGTTTCTGGCCATGATTATTTGTGCTTTCCGAATTTACAGACTGGCTAAAAAAGAGTGTGTTGACACTGACAGCTGGATTTTGAAAGAGTTTCCCACTAGACCTTTGACTTGTGCCCTTTGTGCCAATTTCTGCACCCAGAATTATGTGTGGGCACAAACTGCACCAAGGATATAGAAACTGTGAGCACTTATATTTTCAAAATGAGGTCAGATGGCTAATTGCGCTGGCAACTGGTCATCCGTTGGCATAACTACCTAACTCCAGCACAGTTGTTTGTATTTGCAATTTGAGGTCCAAAATAATTAAGGCCACAACTATAGAGATTGAAGAAAGGAGCTCATTGCTTTTAGATTTCACTCTCTTCTTCTGTCAATTAAACAGCTTCTCTGTCCTCTCACAAATAGGATGCTTGTTTTATTCCGGCAATAAGTACTGGGCAAGATATTCAGCACACTGATAAATTATGGAGTAAAGATATTATTTTTATTGAAGTGTATTATTAATTAGGGCATAATGAAATAGCTAGGTGGCCTTTTCAATTGACAGCTAGGAGTTAAAATTCGAAAGAGCTGTTTATTATAGAGTACAAATGGCATCAAGATCCCAAAGTAGAGTATGAGGAAGGTAGGCCTGCCTGGATATGCACTAAATATTCTCATTTCTGTCCACTCGATCATGCAGCTATGATGCACTAGCCACCAAGTCTTTTGTGATAGCTTTCTCCTAGCGTTTCATTTCCTCTGTAGGGAACAGTCATGGAAGTCTTCCATTCCCCTGGAACAAAGTCGGTCTATACTACAGTGATACAATAAAATCATAGCAGTGGTCTTTGTAAAAGTCACACTTTGTTTCAATGGCCATAACGTCTTTTACGCCCCCACTCAAAAAAAGCAAGCCTGAAGAATGGGCATTGATCCACACACTCTTAAATTATTTCATGAGTTTATTAAGGAGAGTAAAGTCTGTGACGGCATAAAGCACTATATACGACGCTATGCTGATGCTATACCTATTTTTATGTGCATCACTTCTATACCCATATCCATTTAAAGATGCGTGTATCTGTGCTTCTGTGTGTATATACACAACGGAGAATGCTATTTAGGTCTCTAAATGATTTCTCCCTGCCCTTAATCTGTATTTAATCAGGAAACCATTCTGTAATGAGAAAACTGTTCATTTTAGTCTTTTATGTTTGCGATCCCAAGGTTCCTCCTTAGTGATTACATTTAGTAACTCCCTTTCCCTGTCTGAAAGCACAGGCAGTTTTTCCATAATAAAAACTGGATTAGCATGTATCAGGAAGAGACACCACCAGCTGTCACTTTGAAATCAGACCACTCAGCCCTATTTGAGATGACAATGGATAAACCGATAAGTGACAGGCAGTTTTCCTATATTTATCTAGTAAGTGGTTAATATAGGCTAACATTTTGTGTAATAAAGCTATAAAAAGGGTCAAAGCAGAAGAAAGTTCCATTTGAATATGATAAACATTATTGGCAGAGAAACATTCACTATAGGGCATTATATTACTTAATGTATTCAGTTGAGCTGTTATAATTATCATTAATATCTGTGCGGCTCTTTCCTTATGCCTTATCTTCTCATTTGATAATATCCAGAGTTATAATACATTTGCTGTGCGAATTCGCAAATACATATATTTAAAGACAGAATCCTAAATGATTAAAACTTTAAGAAATACCCTTTTCTTAGGATTTCTGCAAAACATGGTATTTCAGAGACTTCTCTGAAGCCGAAATTAATAGAGGAATCTTAATTCTCACTATATTTAGCAAACAATATGCTTCAGGCAGATCTCAAATATTGCTTAACACTGTTAAACTGTTCCTGACTTCAGGAAAACTAAGGTAAAGGACACATGACCAATATGTACCAATGAGAGATTTAGGAAGCTCTTATCATTGACAATGGTTATCAGTAATCAGGAGATTAGGAGAGTGTGATACTCTGATCATCGCCATTCAAAATAATGGTTTTGGAGATTTAAACGATGATTGTTGGATTTAGGGCCTTTCAGTTAAATAATTTTGTTTTCAATTTTTCTTCATTAATTGCTTAAATTACAAAATAAACATACTCTTTCCGAGTATTGAAAAAATATCTACATCAAGAAAAAGCTAATAGTCCTCTCCATCACCGTCCCTTCATTTCCACCCCCTCGGCTAATTTATATTATCAGATCGGTATCTGTCTTTACATGGTTTCTCCACATGTTATTATCCATATATTAAAGAGGAGATCAGCACAGAGAGGTTAAGTAACTTGCAAAAGATAGAGATAATACAACCAGGGTTTCAACAAAAGCAGTCTACATTCAACATCAACAGGAAACCATTATGTTAAAAGGCTGTTTCTGTTAGATTTGGTGATTGAAAAAGTTAATGGGATGAGGTAAAAGTTAAAGCTGATTCCCAACTTTTGGGCAAGTGAGTCCTGTCATTAACAGATATATTGGTCACAACCAAAAAGAGGAGGTTTGGAGTAGGAGTAATACAGTGAGTTCATTTGGGTGAATTTAGTTACATTCTAAAGGACATTTGGGCTTCAGTTGTTACTAAGATTTCCAGCTGTCAATGTCCAGCACATTGGGTTACTATCATGCAGAAACGAAAGGTATCTGGGTAGATACATAGAAACAAGGACATCAGCATACAGATGATGCTTATAGCCCTGTGTGAAAGACAGACATCAGATCACTTGATGAAGCCATAAAGTTTCAAAGAACAAAAACTAGAAAAAGAGTACACAGAAATCTATGACCTAAAAAGAAAAATGGCGTCACAGAAACCAAGGAGGTCAAGAGTTCCACAAAGAGTAGTCAGACATGTCTATCACTTCAAATAAGCAAATTAAAGGAAAACTAAAAAGACAACATTAGATGTAGCGATTGGAAAATGACTCCACATTTTTGCAAGAACAGTTAGTGGAGAGGTAAATAAATTGGGATGGTGAAGGTAGAGGCGCTTTCTTACAGCTAATTGGGACAGAGATCCGTAGCCCAAGGGCATTGCGGAGTTGATGTAGTTTCATTTCTATTGTTTTGAGAGGTTTTTCATTTTAAGGAGGAGGAAATTGTGCATATTTACAAGCTGCAGGGAAAGAGTCAGGGTAGGTAGGGAGAGTGGAGAGAATAAAATCTGTCCCACTCATCATTTTATCCCCATTAACTTCCGCAGCATCTTGTGCTGACTATGTGCTCCCAAACTCTCTGATGTGAAGAATAATAAATGCACAAGTTGTTCTTAGAGAATTTCACCCTCTAGAATTTTCATTTAATGGAGTATATATTTTACTCTGAAAATTGAAAAGCTATGTAATGGCTGATAATCTGAGAAAGGATTAGAAAGATACGAACTTCTCATGTTCTGGTTAATAACTTCAACCGTCACCTCCCTGTTTTTGGGAACAGAGTTTATAGCTTCCAGAATTTCTACTCAGTCCTAAAGCCCTTCCTCTGCCCTCCCCCCCCAAGTGTCCTGGAACACTCTGATGCCATTTGGACCCAGATACCCTGGCCTCACCTCCCTGCCTTTGTTCACTCCGGGATAGTATATGTGTAGTGTTTACTGGGTTAAAAGACTTGGGTAGATCAAGAGTCTATCAGCATACACGTTCCAAAGTAGTGACATTGTCCCCATGCTCCTTCAGCCCTGGCCCTTGGGAGACACTGGGCAGCAGAGCTGGTGAGACTGCCATCCATGGCTTTGCCCCAGCCACCTGTGGGTGAATGCTTCCAAAGACTGCTTCCAAAGACTCCTCCCAAATCCTAAGAAGCTAAAATGTTTTAATATTCAGATTCTGTGTGTGTGCCAGAATTTATACTCTGCAGGGTGCTCACTGAGGTTACAGTATAATAAACACACACACACACACACACACACACACACACACACTGTGTACCTGTGTGTACTAAAATGTCTTACATATATGAAATCAGAAAATAAAATTTTCTAAAGTTATTATCATGCAGAAATGTAAGGATTTCCCAGTTGAACACAAAATGGTTGAATTTGTTAATAATGTTGTTAGAATCTTAACTTTCAAATTTAAAGTTTAACATTTAAATCTGGAATGTTATACTGAAGGTTTTTGTACATAAGATATTTTTAGGAAGGAGGGGGTTCAATGAATAGAATCACATACACAAAAAGACGGTGCTTTTGTAGTAAGAAAACTGAAAAAAACTGTCTGAATTCTCACTTCAGTGCTTATTTTGAATTTATGTTTAATTAAGTAGGCCCTTTGGAGACTCAGCACTTTCACATATATCTATTTTAAGAGATCAATGAACAATTTTCCAATGCTTTGTTATTTTACATTCTTTTCATGGGTGTTATTTGGCCAGTTTCTTTTTGGTTACCTTAATGTCTTTTTTTTTTTTCTTTTTTTTTTTTAAGATTGTAGATATACTCTCAGTCATTTTTGCCATTATTTATAATACCCAAAAATAACATGAATCACGGCTTTTCCTTTGCTATTGTTTCACTCAAATAAGACTAAACTTAGGTTTCTAAATGAGAAAAATCTTAAATAAAATAGCTTATCACAGAGGAGTAAAGGCTTTTTCTACCTTCTGTGTGTAGTTGCCATAGGCCTGCACTTGACTTGCTGTTTCATTGACTTGTCTATTGAGATCTAATGTAGAACTATCATGACTGAATATGGATAATATCCCATATGTCTGTCTCAAAACACTGATGTATGTAAGTCAAGTTCAAAATAACTATTTTTTATCATTTTGTTGCCAAGTAACATAAAGTCATTCTTAAAGTTATGAGAGACCTGAAAAACTTTCTTTCTGATTGCCCATTAGCCATTCACTTCCATTCTTTGTGAAAACAAACAAACAAACAAACAAACAAAAAAACAAAAAAAAAAACCCTTCATTTTGTTGGGTATGGGGCAGTCACATGCCCTTAAAGGAGGGCAGTCCCCTTAAAGGAGGCTGGGCATTTTACTAGATCCATGGATGAGTCTTGATTCAAATTGAGAGCCAGTCATGGTGAATCTGGTCTCCTTGACCATGGTTGTTCAAGAATGGGCTTGCAATTGGTGCAGCCGCTCTGGAAAGGAGTGTGGAGGTTCCTCAGAAAATTAAAAATAGACCTACCCTATGACCCAGCAATAGCACTGCTAGGAATTTATCCAAGGGATACAGGAGTACTGATGCATAGGGGCATTTGTACCCCAATGTTTATAGCAGCACTCTCAACAATAGCCAAATTATGGAAAGAGCCTAAATGTCCATCAACTGATGAATGGATAAAGAAATTGTGGTTTATATACACAATGGAATACTACGTGGCAATGAGAAAAAATGAAATATGGCCTTTTGTAGCAACGTGGATGGAACTGGAGAGTGTGATGCTAAGTGAAATAAGCCATACAGAGAAAGACAGATACCATATGGTTTCACTCTTATGTGGATCCTGAGAAACTTAACAGAAACCCATGGGGGAGGGGAAGGAAAAAAAAAAAAGAGGTTAGAGTGGGAGAGAGCCAAAGCATAAGAGACTGTTAAAAACTGAGAACAAACTGAGGGTTGATGGGGGGTGGGAGGGAGGGGAGGGTGGGTGATGGGTATTGAGGAGGGCACCTTTTGGGATGAGCACTGGGTGTTGTATGGAAACCAATTTGACAGTAAATTTCATATATTAAATAAATAAATAAATAAATAAACATTAAAAAAATAAATAAATAAAATAAAATGCACATATAATTATAGTAGATTACATCATGGGCAAGAAATATTTAATAATTATAGATTTATGTAAATAAATACATTTAATTTTAAAAGAGGATGATTGCATTGAAAATAAATCGTATCTCCTTGCACTTCTAAAAAAAAAAAAAAAAGAATGGGCTTGCAATGGAATTCTGGTGGAAAAGCCTTAGGAGAAGAAAATATTTGGTAAATCTCTTATAAAGAGACACCAGAAGATTTTCTCCTGTAGGGTTTGATTTTGTGTGTTTTGGGGTGAGAATTAGAGGTTTCACGGTCATTTTATGGCTATGACAACATAAACCTGAAGTCAAAAGCTAACATAATGAGGACGGCAGAGCTGACCTATGAAAAATATCCAGATCCTTGATCATATAACATAATACTGAATTAACCAATCTTGAAATCCCTCTTCTACATTCCTTGTTCAGTAAAAAATGAGATTAGCAAGGTCATAAGATACAAACAAGGCCAATATAAAAAATTAATGTTATTCCTATATATTAAAAACACACAGTTGGATTTGGTAAATGTCATTAGATTAAATATTTGGGGATAAATTTAACTAGATATGTATAATACTTATGCACTGAAAACTACAAGATTTTGCTGAAAGGAAAGAAAGAAAATCTAAACAAATTGATTTATAGATTTCAGTGCAATCTCAATCAAAATCCAAGCAGGGCTTTTGGTGGAAATTACAAGCTGATTCTAAAATTTCTTAGAAATGAAAAGACTTAAGATAACCAAAATAATTTTGAAAAAGGACGAAGTTGGAGGACTTACTCTATCCCATATCAAGACCTACAATTAAGCTATCGTAATCAATGTGGCACTGATAAAAGAATAGACAGATAAGTCAATGGAATCAACTGTGCCAAGGTAACTCAAGGGACAAAAGTAGCCTTCTAAAAAATAGTTCTGGAATGATTGGATATTTATATATAAAATAAATAAAACTTTACCTTTCCATACACCACTTGCAAAGATTAACCTGAAATGGATCACAGATCTAAATGTAAAGCTGAATCTATAAAACGAACAGAAGGGAAGAGAGGAGAAAATCTACATAACCTCAAGGCAACTATGGTTTCCTAGACATTATTCCAAAAGCTGAATCCATACAAGAAAAAAAAATTGATACACTGGACTTGAACCAAAATTTTTTTAAAAATAAATAAACTTACTCTCTTAAAAGAGAGAGAGAGAGAGAGAGAGAGACTTCAATCCAGAATATGTGAAGCCTTCTTAAAATTCTGTATTAGGAAGGCAAACAACTTCATTTTTAAAATGAACAAAAATTTAGATACCGAGGTAGCTCAGTCAGCCAAGTACCTGACTCTTAATTTCAGCTCAGGTCATGATCATACAGTGGTAAGATCGAGCCCCGTATAGGGCTCTGCACTCAGCATGGATCCTGCTTAGGATTCTCTCTCTTCCTCTCCCTCTGCCCCTCCCCTGCTGGTGCTCATCTCTCTTTCTCTCAAAATAAATACATAAACATTTAAAAACATAATCAAACAAAATGAACAAAAAGTCAAAAATGAGCAAATGATTTAAATAGATGCTATCCCAATGAGTTGCAAATACACACATAAAAGTCAACATAATTATTTGTTAGAAAAATGTACATTATACTCTGAACAAGATACTCCTATACACCCACCTGAATGGTTAAAATTAAAGACACTGACCATACCGAGTATTGTTGAAAATGTAGAACTGGAACTCTAAGACATTGTTTGTGGGAATTCAAAATGGTAACAGCCATCTTAAAAACTAACTTGTCAATTTCTTCTGAAATTAAATATTCTTTTACTGTAAGATCCATCCCACTTCTAGATATTTCCCCAAGAGAAATAAAAATATATGTTCCCACGGAGGCATGAACACAAATATTCCAAAAGGTTTTCTTAATAATAGACAAAAACTCCAGTGTCTATCAAATGGTGAATAAATAATTTCTTGAGTGTCCATATAATAGAATACAAGTCAACCATGAAAAGAAAAAAGTCTACTGATATGCAAAACAATATGGATGAATTTCAAAACATTATGTTAAGTAAAAAAAAAAAAGAAAAGAAAAAAAGATTTCATGCTTTATGATTTTACTGATACAAAATGCAAACAGGGCAAAGATAGAAGACAGACTAGTTCTTGCCAGAGGTTGTTAGTGGGTTGGTGACAAAGAAACACCAGGAGATTTATCAGAGTGAAGGAAATATTTGGTATCATGACTGTGGTGGGGACTATACAACCATACACATTTCAAAATTCATTGGATTGCACAATTGAATTTGTGAATTTTATTTTATGTAAATTATACATCAATAAAGCTGATTTTTAAAAGTATTTGCATTTGGCTTGTTTCTATACTCCTTTTCACCTTCTTCTGTCACCTCCAACCAGTAAAAGAAGACTTAATTTTTGATCCTTTGAAACTCTAACCATTTTGGAGAATGTAAACACTTTGAAGACTGTTTTAAATATTTGTTTACTAATTCTTACTCTCTGAATAATAGTACCTGTTCCAGGTATTACATTCCCTTGGGAACAAAGCACTGGATTAAAGCAAGGAGCATTTGGTTTCTTGTTACAACATATAAGATGTCACTAGAATTCAGACTAAAGAATTAAAGAAGAGACAACACTGAATGGTCAGTCTCTTTTCTCCTGACGCCCCATGATCATGTAAACTATAGTGCATAAAAATGGACCAGCACTGGTCCTCACCCTTGACATCACCCTCAGTCTCTGAATAAATTTGAAAGAGATTACCAGGCCTTTTTTCAGTCTGTGCTTTCTATCTGTCTCTGTCTCTGTCTCTCTCTTTCTCTAGCAAACCATACAGTTTTTCATATATAAATTCCATTTTTACTTCTTATAATTAAGAAAGTTTGCAGCATTTAAAAGTGAATTAACTACAATCTTATTCTAAAATTCAAATTAAAATGCTTTTGAGATGTGGATATATTTAGTTAACTCTTTATTGCCACTTTTTTTGGCAGACTATGATGAAACACAGTATTGGTACGGCATTTATAATGTTACTACAGCCAAGAAAAGTGAACAATTTTCTGACAAGAACTGCATCCTTATGCCTCAACAAAAGAGACTTAAATAAATCTCAGTTCTTGATCTGAAATCTGAGATGATTAAGCCAAGAAAACCGCATTTGGCATTTTAACACTTTCTAGCTTTACTTCTTTTCCCACTTCCATTGTGTATTTTAGCCATTTTTAATGAAATTTTATTTTTATGCACTTATTTTTATTTTTTTTTTCTTTTCAAATTTTTATTTACATCCTAGTCAGTTAACATACAGTGCAGTATTGGTTTCAGGGGTAGAATTCAATGATTCATCACTTACATGCAACACCCAGTGCTCTCATGCACTCTGAAATTACTACCATCATGGGAAGCTAAGTGTTCAGCAGCAACAGACAAGTTTGAGAGAGACACAAAGGTTTATTTTGATTCTCTTCCAACTTTAGGCATTAACTTCAACAATTGTCTATTTTATCATTTAGTTTTCTTGGCTATAAAAGGATAAAGTAGCTATGTCAGCTAATATTCACAGGGTAAAGATGACAGTTCTTTTAAACATGATAATCACACATTATCCAACAATCATCTAGATGTGTATACATAAAGGAAAAGTCAGGAAGTTTTTACCTACGCTCTGAGTTTATTTTCTTAGACGTATTTTTTTGTAACAGACCAATCTATGTTCTCTATTTTTACAGAAGACAAACCTCTCTCTTCTGACAGCTGGACGTCCTTTATTTGCGCATACCAATGCTGTTGTTGGAAACTCTACAAGTATTTCCAACCGACTTTCATTCATTTCTTTACTTTAAAAGTGATAATAAGTGCACTTTTGGAAGATGATGAACACACGAGAATCTGTATGTTAAGAATCACTGTGTCTTCTCAGATGCGTGTAATTCTGATCATAAGTTCTAATATGCTTCTGAAATCAAACAAAATGTCAGGAAAAGAATCTAGGCGAACATTAGGAGTTTTAATTTTTTTTTGAAGACTAGCAATTTCAGGCTTTTTTTTTTTTTCTGTGCTCATGAGAAAAGAAATTCCATATTTTCTGGAACTGTGCTAAGATCATTTAGTAATAAGCTGCAAACACTTCTAGCTGGTGGAAAAGCTGGTCTCACAGTGCAAACAATACTTCTTGGTTTGAGAAGAGGGGGAGGCTAAAGGCCAAAGGGTACATTCCATTTGGACTTGCTGCATATTTTTGTGGGCAGAATCAATGCCAGGATGGTCAGCAGCCTTCCACCACCAGGCCAGCTTGTTGCTAATGGGATGGGCTTCCCAGAGAGCTGATAGAAGAGTCACTTTGAAAAACTAAATGTATTGATAAGCTGTGAGAAATTGACCCTGGCTTATTTTTGTTAGCTTTCTGATTTCTGCGTTTATTCCATGAAAACCTGCTTTGTGAAGTTCGGTCTTTGTTTTATTCAGAGTGTAGGAAGAGAAGGAGGATGTGAGGAAGAAAACGCCTGTGAAAGAGTTTGTTTATAACATTTGTTCTTATTGTTTAGAAGAATTGTTAAGCCATTACAGAAAAGGCCAAAAATAAGGAGAAGGAGTAATTATGAAGACAATATTTTTAAGATTCCTTTTGAGAATAGGGGTAAAGAAAAAAAAAAGCTAGTTACAAAGAATATCTCCCCAAATCCAGGTTTCCTGTCTAATTAGATTCTGGCAGAAGTTACATTCTAAAGCATTCTTCAAAACATTTGGGAATTTTTAAAAATCTCTCTACAGGGGGCTGTATTGGCAGGCACAGGCCCAACAGTGAAGAAAATGAAGGAATCAATAAGACGTCCCAAGTCAAAGGAGTAACATTCTTGTACTATACCTCCCTAAGGATGTGTCTTTTACATATTAACTTGAAGAAATAAAAATTCAAGAGCAAGAGAAGACTACCAAATGTGGTGAAATAGATGTTGTTTTAATTCAAAGCAATTCTTATTACGTTCGATAGGTATTGATAGTATTCATCCGTGGAGGTAAAATGTCGGGGGCAGGGTTTAAATACAAGCCTCTGCTGTCAAAGTGTGAAATTCAAAAGACGTTGAGTGGGGATTATGCATATTGCTTTTTGTTCTGTTTTGTTTCGTTGTTTGTATGCATGGATCAGACCAATAAATATGTCAAATAAAAATTAAAAAGGCTTTAAAGATATTAGTCAAGGAAGATCAGTTTCTGGTCCACACATCAAGAACTTGGAAGTTGCCACTTCCTCCTAACAAGTAAAAAGCTGTAAGAGAGAAGAAGATATAGGGCAAACTCTTGTCCCCCAAGGTTGGAGGGACAGACAGGTAAAGACAAGGACTCTGCTAACTGTGGAGGCAACCAGTGCCAGCTGGGAAAGGCTGAATTGTGATTAATGAATTGCCGGAGGCTCAATATGGACGAGTAAGGGAATTAAAAGCTCCAGGCGGGACCCAGTCACAAGAAAGACACCACAGTACGGTAAGATTTACCACCAGACGTTTGACCAGGATCCCACACCAAATCTCAAAGAAAAATGATCTCCTGCTTCAGCACAGGGAGAGAAAAGGAACCAGTGTGAAATACACCAGCCACTCTGTTCTTAACGAGGTCGGCCCTTAGGGGAAACTAGTTACCCAGAAACTAACCAGCTGGGGTTTAATCAAAACCTAACTGACCTAAGAAAGAGAAATACCCAATTCCAGCCCACTCGAGCTGTTTTCTTCTGCCTAAAGAGGAAGAAACAACTGAGAAACACTTGTGAAGTTCACAGTCCAGAAGCACAGACTAACAGATTAAGACCTATTATCAGAATATAGAACACTTCTCCCTTTACAAAAATCCTGCAGCTAATGATACTTAATGATACTTAATGGTGATAAACTCAAAGGTTTCCCAGTAAAATCAGGTCAAAGGCAAGGATATCCTTTCTCACATGATACTAGACATTCTACGTAATGAAATAAGACAAGACAAGAAAATGTGTGCAGTTTGAGGGGAAAAATAAAACCATCTTAATTCACAGATGACATGATCAACTATGTAAAAAATTTGAAAGACAAAAACACTCCCGGAACTAATAAGTGATCATAGTAAGGTTACAGAATACAAGGTGAGTACACAAAAGACAACCACTTACCTATATACCAGCAATGAACACATGGAATTTAAAATTAAAAACACTACACCCTTTATGTTAGTACCTCCCAAAAAATGAAATATTGCATTTCACAAACTGTGAGATCTGCCCTGTCAGCACAGAGCCTACTTGGGATTCTCTCGCTCCCTCTTTCTGCCCCTCCCCTGCATTCATACATGCTCTCTCTTTCTCTCTCTTTTAGAATAAATAAATTAAAATGAATTAAAAACGAATACATTAAAAAAAAATGAATCTAGACACAGAGGTATACCCTTTACAAATAGTAACTCAAAATGGATCACAGACCTAAATGCAAAACACATAACTATAAAACTCTCAGAAGATAACATAGCAGAAAACCTATGACCTTGGGTACGTCAATGACTTTTTAGATACAACCCCAAAGGCGTGATTCATGAAAGAAATAATTGATAATCTGGACTTCATTAAAATTAAAAACTCATGCTCTGTAAAAGAGAATGTCAAGAAAATGAGAAAACAAGCCAGAGACTGAGAGATTATATTTGCGAAAGACATATTGATAAATGACTGTTATCAAAATATACAAAGATTTCTTAATACTCAACAATAGAAAAGAGACAACTTGATTTTAAAATTGGAATGAAGACCTGGACAGATACCTCACCAAAGAAGGTATACAAATGATAAATAAGCATATGAAAAGATGTTCTCCATCATAAGTTATTAAGGAACTGCAAATTATAATGACAATAAGACACCACTAAAGACCTATTAGAGGGGCGCCTGGGTGGCGCAGTCGGTTAAGCGTCCGACTTCAACCAGGTCACGATCTCGCGGTCCGTGAGTTCGAGCCCCGCGTCAGGCTCTGGGCTGATGGCTCGGAGCCTGGAGCCTGTTTCCGATTCTGTGTCTCCCTCTCTCTCTGCCCCTCCCCCGTTCATGCTCTGTCTCTCTCTGTCCCAAAAATAATAAATAAAAAACGTTGAAAAAAAAAATTAAAAAAATAAAAAAAATAAAAAAAATAAATAAATAAAGACCTATTAGAATGGCTATAATGCAAAACACTGATACCAAAATGTCGGCAAGCATGTGGAGCAAGAGAAACTTGCATTTATTGCTGATGGGAATGCAAAATGGTACGGCTACTTTGGAAGACCATTTGGTAACTGGTAGTTTCTTACAGAACTAAATATATTTTTACCATATGATTCAGCAATCACACTCCTTGGTGTTTACCTAAAGAAGCTGAAATTTTACATTGATGAAAAAACCTGCACACAAATGTTTAAAGCAACTTTATTCATAATTGCAAATAATTAGAAGCAACCAAGATGTCCTTTAGTATGTGACTGGATCAATAAACTGTGGCACATCCAGACAATGATATATTATTTAGCACTAAAAAGAAATGAGCTACCAAACCATGGAAAGACATGGAGGAACCTTAAATGCAAAGGTTACTAAGTGATATAAATCAATCTGAAAAGGCTACATATTGTATGATGTCAACTATATGACATTCTGGTAAGGGCAAAACTATGGAGACATTAAAAGGATTAGAAGTTTCTAGGGGTTCAGAGGAAGATGGATAGAGAAAGAGATGAATAGGTAGAGTACAGAGGATTCTTAGGGCAGTAAATATGCTCTGATACTGTAGTTACAGATACATGTCATTATATATTTAACCAAACCCATAGAATATCCAACAAGAGTGGACCTGAAGGCAAACTAGGGATGAGGGGAGATTACGATATTATGATGTGTCAATGTAGGTTCTCCAGTTGTAATAACGTATCCCTCTAGTGGGGCATATTGTTAATGGGGGAGACTATGCTATATAGGAAATCATGTGCATGCCCTCAAATTTTGCTGTGAACCTTAAACTCTTCTTAAAAAACAAATTCTCAATTAAAAAAAAAAAAAAAAAACAAAGTACCAGAAAAATCTAGCCAATATTTTAATACTTTGCAAAAATATACCTTCACAGATATTCATTTAAGTAGGGCGTGGAAGTCATTAGTTTCAATAAAAAATGTTGAGGACTTCTAGTGGAAAGGTTTATGTGTGAAGATATCTGAGTAAAGTACCATCCATTTTACTCGATGTGGATTCATGGACAAATCTCTTTGCAACTCTGGACTTTAGCTTTCTCCTCAGTAAAATGAGGGCTTCCTGATTTACAAAGTATCCTCAAACTCTGTGAGTGACCCTGTCATTGTCCTATAGGTGGTGTTAGGCATTAGCTGTATGCCATCACTAACCTTCCTGACCCATTCTGCCATCAACTCTTGTCAGTTCCATTCAACCACAGTTCATCTGAGAAGTTCATTCCACATAAAAGGTGAAAGAACAATGATGGATTTTTACTCTGTTTCACCTTTTAGATAACATTAAAAAAACAGAAGTCTTGAACAAAATAACCATCAAATATATTGAGAAATTTCAGGCAACAGAGCTGGTCCAAGGGGGAAAGTAGTATTTTGCAGTTCATTATTTTGCTTCTTTTTTTTCAGTTTTTTTTAAAAAACTTTTTAAATGTTTTATTTATTATTGAGAGACAGAGAGAGACAGAGCATGAGCATGGGAGGGACAGAGGGAAGGAGACACAGAACCTGAAGCAGACTCCAGGCTCCGAGCTGTCAACACAGAACCTGATGCAAAGCTCAAACCCACAAACTGTGAGATTATGACCTGAGCCAAAGTCAGACGCTTTACTGAATGAGCCACCCAGGCAGCCCCATTATTTTGCTTCTTAAAACTGTCTGCACTCCTTCTCTCCCCATTCAATTTTCTGTACTTTGTATGATAATGTTTTCGTTAGCTTGGACTGTCATGATAAAATATCACAGACTACATGGCTGAAATAAAGAAATCCATTTTTTAACAATTCCGGAGGCTAGAGGTCCTAGTTCAAGGTTCTGACCTGTTTGGTTTCTGATGAGAACTCTCTTAGTGGTTTGCTAAGATGGCCACCTTCTCACTGTGTCATCATGTGACATAGAGAAAAGGAGAGAGAGAACAATCTCTCTTGTTGAATCTCTTGTCTCTTATTGAATCTTTTAAGTCTCATTTAATCTTACTTACCTCCACAAGTCCCTACCTTCAAACATAGTCATATTGGGGGTTGGGGCTTCAACATATGAATTTTGGGGGAGACACCTACATTCAGTCCACGACAATTAACATTAAAATCTACCCAGGCAACAGGGTTGGAAACTGAATTTTTCTTCACTTTGTGGGTAATAAAGTTCGATTGAATTCTTTTCAAAATGTGTTTTAAATTCTGCTTCTTCTTCCCTCCTAAACACTTGTCATTTTCATTGCATTTTTCCATACAGGTACAGTGAGCAATTAAAGTCAAGGAGAGAGACAGAACAAGCAAAGAAGACAGATGTGGAGTCGTCTCAGAAGGAAGAGAAAACCACAGAGGTGATTATGTAATGAAGTCCAAATAAACAAATGCATTTCAAGGAGAGAAGAGGGATCAAAAGTGTGCAATACTGCTATTAAGCCCAAGAATGTGCTGTTATGATCTACAACCCTAGAGGCACCATTCACATACACTTGAAATCTTGGCGTCACCTGAACAGCCAATAGTAGCTGCTGGCATTGAGGGCTGAGAATTAACAATTGGATTTAGCAATATGGAAGTCACTGGTGATCCCGATAGACTCAGCTTCACTGTAGTTGGAGATAAAATCTCTATTGAAACATGTTCAACAGAAAACAAGAGATGCTAGATGGGAGAGAGAAAGTACAAGTCTTTCAAGGAATTTTGGCGTAAATGAGAGCAAAAATTGGATGATACTGGAAGGGGAAATGAGGGCAAGGGAATTAATTTTTAAGATAGTAGAATTTTGTTTTTCTTTGTTTTGCTTTCTGTTGATTTGAATTTACCAAAAGAAAGGGAGAAATTGCTGATGTGGTAGAAAAAGAGAGGAGGGAGAATCGCAAGAGAAATGTCCTTGAGCAGGAAAGAGGAAAAGTGTGTGACACACAATTGGAAGCTATAGCTTAGGCTAGGAGCATGGACAATTCATCTCCAATTAAGAGAAGCACAGTTAAGGTTTGTGGCACAGAAGTATGTAAGCAACTAGATGCAGTAGTAAAATCTTGAGAATATTCTCTTCAAATGTCTTCATTTTTCTCAAAAACAAAAACAAAACAGAAACAGAAAAAGTGGGGATTTTCCACAGCAGAGAGTGAAAATTAGAAGCAGGCCTGGGAGATTTTTGGTGAGTAGAGAATCGGTAACAGTCACCTAGAAGGATAGGAGAGTAAGTAGATTATGGAAATGTAGGATGCTTGGACAGCTCTAAAGGTCAACTGGAACTTAAGGGTCATAAAATTAAAATGAAAATAGGGTGATGATGTGACTTTGATGAGATTCTTAACTTGAAATCCATCCCCAAGGACCCAATAACTGGAAAATACTGAAGTATAATTGGTTTTCTTTGTAATCCTGTGTGTTATGGTCGTATGTTTTTGTGTAAGTGATGGGATGCATTTAACTTTTTTTTTTTTTTTCCCTGGGAAAGGGTACAAAGAATTCACCGGACTGACAAAGCAGCACATGCCACAAAATAAGGTGAGAACCTTGATACTCAAAGGAGTAGCCATAAAAGTAGAAGCCAGGGTCAGTTGGAGGACAAGAAGACTCTCCTGCTTGACTTTTGCTGATAGAGGCACAGCATTCTGCAGAGACAGCTCTACTCTGTACAGGGATCAATCAACGTTTGTTGAATAAATGAATATGCTCACTCCAAACTCTCGGCCACCCATTTTCAAAGATACTTTTTCAATTTCTCCTGTAAATATTGGCCTATGTAGAAATTTGAAAAATCTTTTTTGAGTCCATTTTTTATTTTATTTTCCCATCCGTTCATATTTTATACCATCTATTTTATCATAAAATCTATTGCTGTAAAGTTGGGTATAGTATTCTCGTAAAAAAATTAAACTCTAGCACATATCTGTAATTTTACCCGTTTTTTATTCCTCACGCTGACTTTCACATAGTCTTTATTTTTCTACTTCATCGGCTTGCTGTGTGAGTTGCTGTGTATTTGGATGGTCTTTTTTAGGATTGGGTGATATGCAGCCCAGTTGAGTTTCCCTCTTATCAGGTCCTGGGTTAGAATCGGTGCAACTTTTCCAACTTGATATTCCCCAGCTTGACCTCAGGCAACTCACTTAAGCTTCTTGTGGTTCAACTTCTTGTGTACAAAATAGCAATAATTGCCTACCTCAAAGAGTTGTTTTGAAGTCTCAAATTTATTCATAAATGGTTTGCGAGGGTGGCTGGCATGTAGTAAGCCCTCAAGAAAAATTATGTTTATGATCATTATTTTCTCTTTTCTTACACAGAACATATTAAATATTTTCCACTCTTCTTGTTTTCTAATAAATAATTTATGGTGATAAGTTGTATTTTCTGGGTTTTTCTTCTGCTTTAACTCCCAGGTGTTGATATACACAAGTACTCTTTTTGTCATTCATTTCAAAATTGCCTACTCAATAGTGTTTTCATCTTTATACACAAGAGCTATGTAGCATGTTGTTTTAATATGTTCCCTTAGATTATTGGTGACATGGAACATTTTTTTTTTGGTGGTTTATTTCTAAATTTACCATCTAATGATCAAATATACAGCTTGTCTTATTTTTGAGTATTAGAATTTTTCAGAGATCTTCTTCCAAATTGCCCATTGTTTTTATTCAGCAATATTTGTGAAAGGTCCTTTGAAATTTGAATGTAATATGCTTCACTGTTTATTTGTGCAAACAGATAGATGAAAGATAAGATAGATGATAGATAGATAGATATAGCTCTAGAAAACAACATAATTTAAAACCACTTCATTGTTATTTACTTTATATTGTTGACTCATTTTGTCTATTTCTGAAAAAGATACAATTTACTCATTGTAGGTTGTCCATTTCTTCTTTTTTTTTTTTTGCAGCATATTTTGCTTTATATTTTGAATCTGTTATATCATTAGGTGAATAAAGACATGTAACCATACATATTCTTGGTATGGGGTGCTAATATACCTCTGTCTCATTTAATGCTTTTTGGTTAAACTTTTTCACCAGAAATTATATTGTATAAGGAATGGTCTATAAATATTGTTAACATTTTTATTTTCATTTTCCCTGTAATTTTGTTTAATGTGGGACTCTTATAGAATAGAGTGTATATATATATATATATATATACACATACACACATATTTATATGTATATGTATGTATATATGTATATGTGTGTATATCTATATATGTATATATATGTATGTATATATGTGTGTGTGTTTATATATATTTATGTATAAATAAATATATATATATATATATATATATATATATATATTTCAGATGTATCAAGGGTCCCTATGTGTAACTGTTGCCTACTCCATTAATATTTATCATGAGGTACAGATCTGTCTGGGATTATTCCTGCAGTATTTTTTTAGATGTTTTACTTAGCCTGCTTTGTTATTCTTATAATTCCTGCCCATTCCTGCCATTGGTTGGATTGTTCAAGCTTTTTTCTCCATTTTTCTTTTATTTATCTAAGGTTCTGGAAGTTATATATCCATTTCTATTCTGTTAAATTTTTAAACAGTGTATTTAAACTTTAAAAAATGATTTCCAAGAGTTAATCCGTATCATATTGTTCTCTTCAATGAGATAAATATAAATAAATAAATAATCATGCTTTTACATATTCCCTGTCCCCAGCTCTCATATGTTTGGACTCACAAGGATAAGATTTTTTTTTTTTTAATTTCAAACCCAATTCCTTTGACTTTCGTCATCTTTGAACTTTTACTTGGATAGAGCATTTAGTACTTTTTGTACATTTGTACTTTAAGTCTTCATGAGATAGAATTTATAATCAAATATAGGCCTCCTCCATACTATCAGCATTTTATTATCATAACATAAAATAAAGCTATAGCAATACTTAATGTACATTTGTGGCAGAAATATTTGCAGAGATCAATGGAAGAGAAGAGAGAGTTCAGAAAGAGGTAAATGCCTATGTGAGCTTTAAGAATTTTAATCATTTAAGGAAAATGAATTATTTCATAAATGACCACAAAATTGGCTACCCATCTGGGAAAATATAAAGTTAAGTTCCATATGCACATACAACATACCAGAAGGCATATTTCAGATAGGTAGAAAGACAAATGCTTAAATTTTTAAATATGACACATATGAAAAAAAATTGAGAATATTTTAATAGACTCAAAATGGAAATTGCTTTCCTAATCAATTACAAACTCCAAAATCCATGAAGGAAATATTTAACATATTTGGCCAATTTGTACATTTTTATTTTAAAGGACCTTATTGCCAAAGATAAAAAACAAGTCACAAACTAGAAAAAAATTTCAACACATACAAGAGTCAAAATATTTATAATTGGAATATATAAAAAATAAAAAACTAAAACAGTGCAATAGAAAAATGAGAAAAGAATAAAAAAAGCAACTCAAGGAAGAAATATAATTAGTCAATAAATACATGGACATATTTCAACCTCACTAAGAATCAGGCTAAGACAACTTAAAAATAAGATTTTATGTTTCATCAAAAACCGATAAAGATATTTTATAAGCTATAAATATCCAGCTTTGGTACAGATGAGAAAAATGTGCAAGTTCCTATATCTTTAGTAAAACCTTTCAGGAGAGAATTTAAAATATTTTTTCTACTTCTAGGATTCTACTTTAGAGAAACACAAGCATGTATAAGTAAAGAAGACTATATAATGATATTTATGATAGTATTGATTGTTTATTTAAAAAAATTGTTAAGCCATCTCAATGTTCTTCACTATAGAATGATTAAATAAATTATGATTCATTCATACAATACAATACCTTAAAGCTATTTTTGAAATATGTCAGAACTAAATAAACTGATCTGTAAATATTTCTAAAGCATATTAATAGCAACAAGCAATTTGCATATATATAAAGTATTGCATATTATATATTTATATTCATTTTGTGTAGAAGAAAGTACACAACAGAGAGAGAAAGGGAGGCAGAGAGAAGAGAAGGAAGGAAGGAAGGAAAGAAGGAAGGAAGGAAGGAAGGAAGGAAGGAAGGAAGGAAAAAAAGAAAGTGGAAAAGGAGAGAGAAAAGGAGAGGATGAAATGCATTTATATAAGAAATATTGAGCATGTACTGTGTACACCACTCTTTATTCCATGATAAAGACAGACAGGGTCCTTGCTTTCAAAGCGGTCTTTTTCCAGAAGCTGACAAGGAAATAGAAACAAGTACGTGAACAGATAAATAACTGTACAAAGAAGTTATTCATATAGTAATTATTCACTCATGAAGAAGTATGTGAAGACAAAGACAAATACTATGTGATCGCACTCATACGTGGAATTTAAGAAACAAAACAAATGAACAAAGAAGAAAGGAGACAAACAAACAAACAAACAAAAAAACCAGACTTAAATACAGAGAACAGATTGGTAGTTGCTGGGGGGAGGGGGTGGGAGCCATGACATAGATAAAAGGGATGAAGAGAGCACTTACCCTGATGAGCACTGAGTAATGTATAGGAGTGTTGAATCACTATATTGTACACCTGAAACTGATATGACACTGTCTGTTAACTATACTGGAATAAAAAAAATTTTTTTAAAGAAGTGTTGTTAAATAAAATAAAACAGACAAGCTGTGGCAAATCACGGATTCCGTGGTCAGTGATGGCCACATCAAGGAAGACCCATTTGAGTGAATACCTGAAGAAGGAGAAGAAGCAAACCAGAGAAGGGAAAAGGGACTTTCAAGCCCAGGGAATGCAAAGGCCCTGAAGCAGAAGAGAGTTTAGAATGCTAGACTAAGGAAGACAAATAACCCCGAATGGCCTGTGACCATGATCGGTACAGACAGACAAGTGAGACCTGACACAGGGGAGACAGACAAGGGTCAGACCACATGGGCCCCATGGACCACAGTAAGGACTTCAGTATGCAAGTTTAAAAAACATTGACGTCAACAAATGCGTATAAAATGCACAAATTTTTGCAAGAATGTTGAATGTTTTGGTTTTTTGAACACGCAAGAAACTAATTTCAAATATTCTCCCAAATTTCAATCTGACTCAGTGGAGAAGGGAAAGAAGAGATGGTGATTACATCACAGCTTCTTGTTTCCTTAATCAGCTAAAGCAGGGTCATATTTGTCCACTCTATCACTAAAATGGAGGCTAGGGAACAATTAAATCCTATTTTAATGGAGTTTAAAGAAGTTTGTAACTGTAAACTTCACTTGATAAAAATCTTGATATTCTGTGTGTTTCCAGTTTTATTTGGCTCTTTAAAGAGAACTGGTCCTGTTTTAGATATATAAAAAGTGCATATTTATCTATACTTGGTTCTAAAAAATTGCATTCATCCCACAGCAAACTGGAATACGAAGCGTATGTTTGCTCATTAAACTTAAAGTTGCCGTTAAAAGTCATCAGTGTTTCCCTAAAAATACTGAACATTCATTTACAGTCCACCAAGCCTCTGTCAGGATAAAGAAGTTAAAGAAGTCAAATTGATCTATTCCTAAGACCTTTACCACAACTGTTTTTTCCTGAACAAAAAGGAAGAAAAACATTTCTTCATTCCCATTGTCCACTCTTGGGCAGTGCTTAGCCAAAAGTGCCTGACAGCCCTGTCTTCTTCCTCAATCGTTGACAAATGGTTTGAAAAAGTATAATTGTAATCTGTGAAGTCATGACAACAGACAGATAATGCCCTTCCATACAACACCTCTTGAAATTTCTAATCAAAACTTTATATCTGGAGCTGCTAGTTTCTGACAGAGAACCCCACCACAAAATGCCAATGTTTATTCATTCAGCACCCTCCTGCCTTTCAAGGAAGATTCTGGCTCTGTCTCCATGCAGGGAAGAGTGTGCTCTTACATTTTCAGACAGCATTTGACGAAGTTCCACATCAGAGATCAAGGTCTTGGTAGAAAGATTGAGGTCTACGAAAGGAGGAAAACAGAATGGACATGAATGTACATAAAATGGATTGAACGTTGGCTAAAGGGCAGATGAGGGTATGGTCATAAATAAAAACTTTTCATGGTGGCAAAAGGTAACTGGAGAGAGATTATTGTATCAGTGTGAGGATTCCACTTATTTAGTAACCATTAAAGTGAATTTGGCAATCAAATTGAAAGGAAAATATCTGCTTCTCTAAACATCATGATATTGGAAAAATGGAGAATAACATTGAATCTCTATTTCTTGGAGGAGAAAAAGACACTAAAGTTGTGTTATATAATGTATATTTTATAAATTGATACAAATTAATAGGGCTTCAGCTGAAATAACGACCTATGTCTTTTGCATATTCTGCCTCCCTGTTATTATAAAGAGGGCCCAGTAGGCAAACTGAAAGAGAAGGAAAAGTAGAAAGTGAGGAGTCCGTGAAATAGAAGTGAAAAGAAGGATCTTTTTTGAAGACAACCAGGAAATTACAGACTCAGCACTGAGCTGTCATTGCTCGTGGGCCCCTTTCCCCTCTGACACATCAACCAAATTTTGATTATCAGATAAAATGCAGGAGTCTCAGTTAATTTTGAATTTCAGATAAACAAATAATAAATAGTATAGGTATGCCCCATGCAATATTTATGGTATATAGTTATACTAAAATTTATTTATTGTTTATCTGGAATTCAACCTTGAGTGGATACCCTGCTTTGTTTTATTATTGCTGTTTTCTAAATCTTACAACCCCAACCCTGAGACAAACTGCCAACCAACAGTTCTGGGCTTTTCGGAAGTCCTCTAGGGAAAGAATGGGATACTCGGACGCACTGTTTAGAAAGAAAGCCTTGCCTGTAGTGAAAGTGGAATCAAACAGAAACGTTACCATTATTAAATTAGATTTTTTGTGAATGTCCTTTGAATTTTGTTTTCTTTAAAGAATTGTACTTCCTGTTCCTTCTCCTGCCCTCTTCATTATGAATAAGATCATTTGTATTAAGTAGCATTTGCTGCGGCTAGCTAATACACCCTTTAGTTTTGAAGGCATTTTTGTGTTTTGTTTTCTTTTAATTGAAAAAAATATTATTTTATATTACTTTAATATATCAAGGCAATTTTAGTCAAATTGAACCTACATCAAGTTCTTCGAAACTTCTATCAGTGCCAAGTAATAAGAATAATTTTTAAAAAGCCACAGGATCTTGTCAAGAGAGGCATGAAATTCAGTCTCCGTATCTCCTGCTAGGTAGCACTGTGTCTTTAGATGGGTGTATGACCTCTTTTGGCTTCAGATTACTCACATATGAAAAAAAAAAGAATGTTGAAATAAGTAAGTCGCTTATACAAAAAGTGTTTTTTTAAAGTCTTAAAACTTTAAAATTTTTAAAAACGAGAAATGTAATGTATTTGACACTTGAGCAATGTGGGAGTTGGGTCAGTGATCCCTCCGTGCAGCCAAAAGCCTACATATAACTTTTGAGTCCCCCAAAACTTCACTAATAACATTCTGTGACTAGAAGTCTTAGTGATAGCATAAAAATTGACTAACACACATATTTTATGTGTTATATGGGTTATATATTGTAATTCTTACAATAAAGTAATCTAGAGAAAAATGTTAAGAAAATCATAAGGGGGTGCCTCGGTGGCTCAGTTGGTTAAGTAATCGACTCATGTTTTCAGCTCAGGTCGTAATCCCACAGGTTCATGAGATCAAGCCCTGCATTGAGGCTGTTGTTAGTGCAAAGCCTGCTTGGGATTCTCTCTCTTCCAATCTCTCTGCCCTTCCCCCGTTGCATGTGCACTCTCTCTCCCTCTTACTCTCAAACAAATAAACTTAAAAAAAGAAAATCATAAGGAAAATAATATATTTATAGTATTATATGGTATTTATCAAAATAAAACCATGCATAGGTAGACCTGTGCAGTTCAAACCTGTGTTGTTCCAGGGTCAACTGTACTTACATTGCAGATTGAAACTTTAAAAAATGTAATTCCTCCATTACATTGGAGCCTCCATTCTTTCGTTTATACTTCAGGGTGTATGCACTTGAAATATCTGGGATAGTCCAACTTCAAAATTCAGTTCCAGGGCTTGCATTACAAACAATACAACTGGTTGGTTAGTATGAAAACTCCCCTGCTATGAAAATCTTATTAAAATGGATAAAATACAACATAAAGCCTTCTATGTGCATAACTGAGCTCAAGGGACAGTGAGAATTATCTCCAGGGGTAGAAATTGGAGGAAAATTGAAAATAAGAAATGGAAGTGAACACAGGGCTTAGCTATCCTGGTTGTCAGTATGGACAGAGAGGCAATCTGTGGTTATTGCTCACCTTAGTGACTGAGAACTTGGGATTTAATAGACATTAAGAGACAAAATAGAAAAACCTGGATCTATGTGAGCTGAAAAGTTGGCATGGGAGACACTTGCAGAAAGCCAAGATCTTCAAAAGGATATATCCTCAATGAAAGAGTAGACTTTAAAATAAGTACTTCCTGGGGCAGCTGGGTGGCTCAGTTGGTTGAGTATCTGACTCATGATTTTGGCTCAGGTCATGATTGCAGGGTTTTGGGATCAAACGCCATGTGGGGCTTCACGTTCAGCATGGAGCCTGCTTGAGATTTTCTCCCTCTCTCCCCCAAACCCTCTCTCCAAAATAAAATAAAAATAGGGGCGCTTGGGTGGCTCATTCCATTGAGCCTCCACTCCTGATCTTGGCTCAGGTTATGATCTCAGGGTCGTGAGTTCAAGCCCCACATTGGGCTCTGCCCAGCATTGAGCTCCATGATGGGTGTGAAACCTACTTAGAAAAAAAAATCATAAAATAAAATAAAATAAAATAATAAAATTAGAAAAATAAAATAAAATAATAAAATATTTCCTAGAAGAGAGAGATGAAAAGGAAGTTTATCATGACCATGACACTTGGTACAAAATGAATTCTCATTTAAGAATTATATATACACATATACTACACACACACACACACACACACACACACACACACAATGTGTATACATATTCCCCCCAGAAAGCAAAACTAAGATTTAATTAAGGAATTTCCTACATCCCCAGGGAGAGGACTTCATAATAACTGCCAGAGGGATTTCATAATTGCTGTGAAAATACTGTGTCTCGTGTATTTCTCCTTTCCAATGAGAGCAATTAACTATGGTTATTTTATTTCTGCTCTACAATTGTACATTGGTTTGATAGGGGAGGGAGAGGGCAGATAATTTGTCTTTCTAGTTCGTAGGCCATTGGACCATGAAGAATCTCATCCAGACTTGATGAAAAGAACTGCGCATTACCCAGAGATCCCATCTGGATTTGAGATTGTGTCTCTTGAGGAGGGGGCATGAAGTCTATGTTTAAAAGGAAGAGTTTGATAGATATCATAAAAAAGTAAACTCTGGCAGGAGTAGCCCACATGCCCACAAATAATTCTCATTTTTCTCCTGGTCACATTTTGATGTCATCTCCTAATCCACTTAACAGTCAGGGGTGACCTTATCACAAGTTTAGCCAATGTAATCTGGTAGAAATGAGTGTATACCTCCAGCATCTAACACCAAGGCTTTAAGATAGTAGGTGCTCAATGAAAAACCTCACTCTTCTTTGAACACTCTCCATTACACTCTCACGTTTATTTCTGATTCAGTAACTCAGTGCAAATTGATTGAATACTCGCATCCTTTGGCCTCCTGGGACTCTCTCACTTAAGGCCTGACCTAAGACCTCTCTTTAATAATATCTTATGAGCCACAATATTTTATACACTTTCACTACTGTCAGAATTTTACTTCCCTTTTCCCCGTGTCTTTTAAATTTTCCCAAGTGACATCAACTAAACTGTTAAGCCATTATGAGGGCACCCTCAGTGGTTTCTTTTTGGTTGCAATGCCCAACCCTAAAAGACACACAACAGAGGGGATCACTCAGGCTGTAAGTTAGGTTAGTGGGGATTTGCTCTTTCTGATGCGATTTTCCCATAGGGGTTGCCCTGCTACCAGAAGTCCACAATTAACTGAGAGAAAGTTTTATGAAAATATATCACTCACTGTACTTGTAGTTTCTGGGAATTGTATTAATAGACCCTTGATAGCTTGATCAAAGCCCAACTGGAATGAGTTGTATCTAAAACGCCTGTTTAGAAAGCAAAAGGTTGCATGAATAATTGTTAGGCCAAATTTAAATTTTCTGTTATCTGAGATATCTTCAGAATAACAGTAGTGTTTATCTTCCCTTTGTGTGATCCACAATTATCTGTGAGCAATCTAGAAAGAAGTCTAAAATGGTAAATATATGCATTCTTTGAAACTAAACAAACACTTTTCAGACATGACCAGTTGCTTAAACACACTATCGATCATTATAATGAAGACCCGAGTTTTTTACTAACATGCAAAGCATAATCGTTTGGCTTATGAATTTGGCTGTGACAGAGCCCTTCCCCCTCTCATTTTTTTAAGGTCTTTGAACATAATTCCCCTACACTTTTATGTATATAGACTAATTAAGAGAATAATATTACATTTGAATTTTCCTATTTTTATCAAAAGCGATTATCTTTAACAAATTCTTTAAATTGTTCTGCTTTTGTATCAGTGATTAATGTATTGTGCCTGGTTCTTCTTGCCTGTTAATTGTTTTATACAAGTGGATGCTAATATAAGCAATAAGGTTTTATTAATGTCCCAATCAAATATATTGAAGCATATATGTGTTAAATACACGAGTGCTAAATAGGTGATCTTTCTTAAAAGAACATTAGGTTTTAAACATTGATCCATATTTATTAATTAATGTCTCTTTCAAAACTTTCCTGCACGATGATTAAAAATTGTTTATACTTCATTATATAAAACAGTATACCCATTAACATATAGATTTATTCAGAAAGTATATGTGAAACTGTAACCCTTGAAGATGCAAACATGAATATAGACAGATTTATAATTCAATCCATATTTTAGGATATTCAAAACATATCCTCTTCAAATAAGCACTTTAAAATAAAGTCTTGCTGTGACAGCTAATAAAACTAAATTACCTGAAATTAAATAAAATATAGTCTATTGAAACCAGAAAAAAAAAAAAAAAGAGAAAAGATGTAGGTTAATTGTGATAGTCTGATGCTATCAAAAGTGTAGTTTCCATTACCAAGAAATTTTCCAAAAATTTAATTTGAAAACAGGATTTAGCAGAGACAGAATAAAATGATGAAGTCAATGTAAATGTGATTATATAAAAAAACAGTATTTACCTCTTTCTTCCCTCAACTTTTTAATATCTCTTACCTTGATCTTACTGTATAATATTTTGCCTGTTTAACCTTCAAATTAAGTTGCCATCCATGAGTGAATTAAATCTAGTCTTAGACAATCTCTGAAAATCCAGTTATTTAGTTAATGTTTACTCAATTTTCTTTAAATGTGATATTTTTAATTTGAAAAATAGGATATGTAGATGACAGTCTGATCAAAACAATTTGAAATAATCATAAAGCACAAATGGTTCATAGCCATACTAAGCTAAGAGTAAAAATCAATAGGAAAAAGACAAACCATCTGTGGTATTTTAAAACCCAGTTTTAAAACGCTGGGTTTAGGGGACCCTGGGTGGCTCAGTCACTTAAGCATCTGGCTTTGGCTCAGGTCATGATCTCACATTGTGTGGGTTCAAACCCCACAATGGGCTCTGTGTTGACAGCTCGGAGCCTGGAGCCTGCTTCGGATTCTGTGTCTCCCTCTCTCTCTGCCCCACCCCTACTTGCGCTCTTCTCTCTCTGTCTCTCAAAAATGAATAAACATTAATTTTTTTTAAATACTGGGTTCAAATTCTTTGTTTGAGAGTCTTCAACACTCCTCCCAGTGAGAGAGCAGGTTTACTTACCTTCCCCTTAAGACTGGGTAGCCTCTTGACTATTCCAACCCACCGAATATTACAGGGTAATGCTGCATAACTAAGGCTACATCATAAAAGACAATACAGCTTTACCAGAACACTCACTCTTGGAGCTTAGTAACTGCCCACCTCTTCTGAGGACCCTCTGCTATGAGGAAGCCTTAATGCTTGGAGAAATGATAGGCAGATGTTCTGGTCAGCAGTGCTTATCTTTGAGTCATCCCGCCCCAGGTGCCAGAAATATGAGTGAATGAGTTTGTGAACGGTCAGAAGTCCAAAATGAGTTTCACTGTACAAAGTCAGTGTCAGCAGGATGGTGCTGCTTCGGGAGGCTATAAGTAGAATCTGTTCCTTTATCTTTTCCAATTTCTGGAGTCTGCCTGCATTCCTTGGCTTCTAACTTCTTCCTCCATTTTCAAAGTCAACAATGGCTAATGGAGTTTTTCTTTCATTACTCTGTCATTCATTCTCCTATCCCCCCTTTTCACTTACAAAAACCCTGGTGATTACTTCTGGCCCAGAAGGCTAATCCAGGATAATCTCCCTACCTCAAACTCCTTAACATAATCACGTCTGCGAAATCCCCTTTGCATATAAGGTAACACATTCACAGGTTCTGGGGATTGAAAAGCTAGCAAGTTTTGAACACATTATTCTGCCTACCACAAGGCATTACCACAAGGTGATACAGCCAGGGCCAGCTTCATAATTCGCAGAGCCCATTGGGAAATGAAATACAGGACCCCACATTCAAAAATATTCAGACTTTCGAGAGGGCCACAGCAAAGCATTAAACCAAACGTGGGGCCTTTCTAAGTGCAGAGCACTGCACACATTGCACATTCACCTATGAAACTGGTCCTGGAAACCGCCCACGGGCATCCCTACACTCTCCTTTTAGTCCCCACAGCTGAGGTCCCAGACATGGAGCAAAGACATCCTGAGATGCCTTTCAAAATTGTTGACACACAGAATGCAATAACACAGTAAAATGATTATTTTAAGGGCTATATTTTAGGATACAGCAATGGTAAATAGAACACCATCCAGTAGAAAGAAGATTAATGATAAAAACATGCACTTTTCAAAAGCAAGACTGCAAGGAAACAAGCCAGTATGTATGGAAAAGTCCTACCAACTTTATTATTAGTCAAAGAAATACAAACTAAACAAAAATCAAACATCAGTCTGCCCCTTTCATATTGCCAAGGGATTGAAACACACCATGGTATTGAGAGACTGAAGAAATCTTGGTGTGTTTATAAGTTTGTCCAAATATTTTAGAAGAGCAAATTGTTAACATCCAATGACATTTAAAGTGAGTGTGTCCTTTGACCCAATAATTCTACTTCTGAAAGGATTCTCAAACATCTGCTCAAGGTTACTAGTACAAGGATTTTTACTGTAGCATGATTTGAAACTGAAAAAGGCAACCCAAGTGTATAATAATGAGAAAAAGATTATATAAATTCTGGTACAGCATTATTATAAAATAGGATACGGTCAATAGAGATAGAGCTATCTCAGTAAGACTTGACATGGGGGTATGTTTATGATATAGTGGTAAATTTAAACAACAAAATCTGCACGATAGTTCCCACTTTGGGTAAAAATATGTGTATTTATGTAGGTACAGAAAAAAAAAAAAAACTAGAAGTTTCAGCCTCATCTCCTGCTTCTTTTCCTGATTCATCCCATGTTGTCTTTACATATGCACCAGCCTGACCTAAGCACAAAATAGTGATTTTTTTCCTGTCTTCATTCATGCTTCTCTACTTTCTCTACCTAGAACGTTTTCCCTCACTAATGAACCTGATTTACAGATTCTCACTAGAATCACCAAAAGATTTTTGTTGCTGTTATTTGTTTTGCTTCATTGTGTTTTCATACAAATGTTCAAGCCCCTTCCAAGCACCTACTTACTCAGAATCCAGGACACGAATGAGATAAAACTATAATTTTAAAAACATATGCAGGTGATTTTAATGGAGCTAAAACCAAAGTAATTTCTCCTTGACAGGTGTCCACTTTCTGCACATATACTGAAGACTTATACTTAACTATGTTTTCCTATTCATCATACTCTTATACTCATCTGATCAATTACAAGGTTTAATTTGTATAATTATGTCCTGAAAGGTAATTACTTTCCTTACTGTATCTGAAAACTCCACCCCTTTCCTTTCTCACTGTCTTCATTCAACACTCAGACTATTGCAGTAGTCTCCAATCTGAATTGCCTTCTCTCCAGATTTCACCAACTGATCAGCAGGATCTTAAAAAAAAAAAAAAAAGAATATCTCCTGTTACCTCTCTAGTTACCACATTTTAGTAGCTTTCCATAAAGTAAATGTTCAGAGTGAAGACCAATTCCTTCAGAAGCTTCGTAGGACATGCCCACCCAACTCATCCAACTTCACATTCTCATCCTTTATTTACTTAATCCATTCTTCAGATTCCAACTTAAATGTTACATCATTCCCTTAACACTGCCCCCCACCTACACATGCATACCCCTAAATTAGGCCCTCTTGTTATCTGTGATCAGGATCTTTGCTCAAACACAAAGAGCAGGGGCCATAACCTGTCCTCAGAGCAAATGGCGAGAACTCAGTATTTAATGAAGAAATAATCGAATAAGGTCAAAAAATGGACCAGAGGCATTTGTTTCCAGTTTCCAGATGTTTTGTTTTGTTTTGTTTAAACACAACTTTAAAAATTACAGAATGCCAAGGTAAATATTTTGATTTTATCTTTAAAAAAAAAAAAACAAGCTTCTTTTGTTCTCTCTAGAGATACTTAGAAGCTTTAGATATAAATGTTAATTATTTGTAAAACAGATATTTTTATATAAAACAGCACACAGTCATGCACTCACAGAGAGTGTATTAGTTATGGAGCAGGCAGGAAACAGATAGTACATCCATAAAAAATATTCACTAAAGGGATCTTTGTCAAGGTATGGGTGGGTGTGGGCCAACCTCAATGAAGGATTACAACACTAGTCAACTTTAAGCCTACCATCATCACTCTAGCCTCCAGTCTCCCACGGGACTTTCATTGGTCGAATCCTGTTGGAAGCCAAAGGGCAAGAGGTTGTATAGCCCAGGTTAATTTCCTCAGACACAGAAGGTGGTGAAAAGAGTGTACGATGGGTCTGTAGGGGCAAACCAAGACGATGCGGCTCAGTGAAGGAAAGGGACATGGCCATGTGCATAACTCAGGCTTTTTATTCATTCCAGGCCTTTATCAGAAAGCACAGCAAGCATTAGAACACCTGGGCTAAATGAGAGCAATACATTTTTTTCTCTTTCCAAAAATGCAACAAGAAAACTAGTGATGATAATAACTCTCAAGGATGGCAACCTCTCTCAAAAAGCAAACATGGAAACCGGTGAGGGTAACCACAAGTACAAATTTTCATAGGATGGTTCCAGTAAAAGCCTGTTATTTCATCTCAGTTAATAGTACCTCCTTTAGCTCTCAAGAATGTCCTAATTGAACATCAAATTATATGGTTATACTACTATCAAAATACATAAAACTGAAACCATAGAAATAAGAATAGGAATGGCCAGGGACAAAATTAAAGAAGTACTTACCATATTCATGCTTAATCTTTGACCCACCGATTGTGAACTACCTGAATGCATTTTCTTACCCATAGTGCCATAAGCTAGAGATGAATCATAAAACTTAAAATAATAACAATCATAGTCTCCAAAAGTTATTATCAAATTACAATTCTCCAAAATAATATAATTATAGAGTCAAAGAAGAAATGAAAATTGCAGTTAACACACTGATCTGGAAAATTAAAAAAATGAAAACCCACACAACCAGTTCCATGGAATTCAGTCAAAATGATGCTCAGTGGTAAATTCATGGCTATAATGTATTTACTTATAAAAATAAAAAATTATATATATATATATATATGTGTGTGTGTGATATATATACAAGTATATATTTATACAGCTCTATAATGATTTTATTTACAAAAATAAAAATAAAAAATTTATAAAAATAAAAAATTACATACATATATTATATAGACATATATAATAGAAGGTAGAAGGTAGATATAAAGGCAACATTAACCCAAGGAATGTAAAGAAAAACACAAATTAAAGATAAAATCAGTGAGGGGCACCTGGGTGGCTCGGTTGGTTAAGCGTCCGACTTCGGCTCAGGTCATGATCTCGCGGTCCGTGAGTTCGAGCCCCGCGTTGGGCTCTGTGCTGACAGCTCAGAGCCTGGAGCCTGTTTCCGATTCTGTGTCTCCCTCTCTCTGACCCTCCCCCATTCATGCTCTGTTTCTCTCTGTCTCAAAAATAAATAAACGTTACAAAAAAAAAATTAAAAGATAAAATCAGTGAATTAGCAAAAAATAAATTAATTGTGCTGTTCAAAATTCACCAATACCAAATTTAAAATTGTAAAACTTGGGTACCTACACGGCTCAGTCAGGTAAGTTTCTGACTCTTGATTTCAACTCAGGTCATGATCTCAGGGTCCTGGTCTAGCCCCTGTTGGACTCCAAGCTGACCATGGAGAGCCTTCTTGAGATTCTCTCTTCTTGCTCTGCTCATCCTTTGCTCTCTGCTTATGGTCTTTCTCATCTCTCTCTCTCTCTCTTTAAACAACTAACTAACTAACTAAATAAATAAATAAAATTGTAAACCATTTTAGTTTTAAAATTTATTAAACTATAAAATATAAAAACATGATTATAGAGAATCATGAGGGTATTTTTTGTTTGTTTGTTTTACTTTTTCACTTTATGTTTTCATTTTCACCAGAATAACCTTATTTTACTAGTGGGCCATTCAAATTTTTCTGAAATAGATCTTTCCATCACTCTCCCATGTATAAGATGAGCTTACTTTTATCACATTAGGAGATCTTCCACTCCACAGCATTAAAATTTTGCCAAAACAGGAAAACTAAGCTGTTTTTACTTATAAACAGAGATAAGTCATGCTAAACAGAATAAGAGCAACTAAATCCATACGATGCCAGAAGAATTCACCACAGCCAAATAGTACTTATGTACAATTATCATTCAATATTAAGAAATAAATCAACAAATTATATAAATTTTCAAAAAGAAACATGATTGTTTCAATGAATATCAGTAAAATATAATATTGATTCCTGATTACAAATATGAATAAAATCTTCCTCACCTATGAAAATAAGATAGTCTTCACCTATATGATAAATCACTTAATATCTTAAGAAGTTTACTGGTAAAGAGGAGATGACATTATTTGCATATGGTATGATTGTCTTCAGGCATATGCAAGGTAAGTTTCACAATAATAAGTTTCATCTGCCTCAATAGCAGATGCAGGGAGGTAGCAGTTACACCAATATTGCAGTCTCTCCCTGTGTTTCTGTTTAAAAGTTGTTAGTTATACAAGCTGTGGATTTAATGTTCAGTTTCATTGTTCAAGCCAAACATGTTACTTGTACAAAGTCAAGTCAAATATTCCCACCATGCTTGTTATCAGTTTGAAGTGTACTCCCATCTACTATGCTCATATCAAAATAGAACTTTATCTTTCATAGTATTGACATTTAGTGCAAATGTGTCCCTCAAGTTACTAATAGAATGACAAACACCAATGTATACTTGATTCTTCAGGAACTGTAGGTATTATATTACTGTAACCCAAATGTTACCCTGTCTTCTTAAATGATACAGAATTGGCCAAACTCCTTAACTTCCAGGAGAAGTCCAGTGCTCTCCCAAAGACATCTGCAGATGCCCGGGTAATTTTCCGGATCCCTTCTGCCTCAGTTTCCTGTTCTCTCTTCTTTCTTATCACTACCTTGCAAAAGCATACTTGGCTTTCTCCACCCGCAAGTATCTGTTCATTTCTGATGTTGGAGGATTTAGAAGCTCTCCTATAGTCTCTTTCTTTCCTCCTTGAACTTTCTACAACCAAAAAGTTTAATTCCCCTGTTTCTCTAAACAAATAAGCAAAATCCTTTTGCTGAGGTGAATTCTGTTCTTTTGCTATGTCAGTTTACTTCATTGCAATATGTGATTCCATATGCATATTATCAACACTAACAGCTTGAGAGACAATTTTGCACAGAGGTTAAAAATATGTCAAACTGCTTTGGCTGGAATCCAGAATCACCCACCCCTTACCAGCAGTGCGACCCCAGGGAGCAAAGCAGTCCATTTAAGCTTCAATCTCCTCATTCAAGAAAGGCCATAGAAGGACTAACTTCAGAGGGTATTATGAAGACTAAAAAAGGTAATTATAAAAAAAACATTTACTGTAGCACCCTTAGTAAGCCCCAAGTTAATATTTTTATAGTTTGCTGCTTGAGCTTACGTTTTACTTAATGGAAACGTTGTTTTTATAATAATTATAATGCTGAAGAGTGACAAGTACATTGAGTGCCTTTTGAAGTTGCTACTTTTTCTCCTACAATATCAAAAGCCAATTGCAAACAAAGGCATGAAATAACCTCACTCACAATAGCAACAAAAACATTTTTAACGTAGTCCTGTTAAGAAATCAATAGTTTTCTTTTTTTCTTTTTTCACTTCCGAAAATTATTCTGAATTTCATCCAGAAGAATCAACAGGCCAGTATCGCTAAAAATGCTTAACAATATTGTTTCCCTATTGAGAACAATTTACTAATCATTAAGAAGTTACTAGTTTTTCTGCGACTTGTACTAGGAAATGACAATACTTATAGATAACAGTGTCACCATCCCTTGTTCACAAGGGAGCCCAGAAGTGCATTGTTACAGAATTACTGCTTGCTTATTTTAAGACAACAGTAAAGGAAAACAGGAGATGAGGCTTGTAACAGAGCACCCAAGACAATTTTTCTATCTACTTCCTTCCCTAAGAGATTCTTTCTGTGCCCTGCTTCTCATTTCTTAACAAAAAGGGTTGAGAACATGCAAAACAATGTTTAAAAACACATAAAATAAGACTTCTTCGTTTGGGTGTCCTTGTATGACCGAACATTTCCAGGCTGAAGAAATGTATTCTATTCAAATTTCAGCCTTTTTATTGTGACATCAAAGGCATTTGTGTTCTCTAAAGCAAAAATATAAAATGATAGAACCAGCTTTTGCTGTTTTCTTCTGCTAGACAGAGAGGTCACTCTTGAGGGCACACATGTTTTTCTTCCTTCCAAGAATGCCATTTTATTTCTGAATAAACAAGAAGTGAGTGCTCTCTGAGTGGAGGCAGACATGGCCTCAGAGCATTCTACTGCTTACCAGGTTGCTTATCTTCTAAGTGGAAATGGATTTATTTGGTGCTGAGGCACCACTCAACTTATAGACTAAATTTCAAAGAGAGAGAGACAGAGAGAGGTTGGTTAAGGGAGAAGACAGAAAACCTGCCTAAGGGGAAATGAGTGATAACAAGAAAAATGTCTTAGGTCATTAGTTCTTGATAGCCATTTTTTCTCTACCCCATAGAATCATAAAGGAAATATGTAAAATACAAAAAAAAATGTGAATAAGCTCTGTTTTACTTTTTTTTTTTTAATGTTTATTTATTTCTGAGAGAGGGAGAGTACACACACAAGTGGAGGATGGGCAGGGAGAGGGGAGAGAGAGAGAAGGGTCTGCACTGTCAGTGCAGAGCTGGACACCGGGCTCGAACTCACCAACTGTGAGATCACGACCTGAGCAGAAACCAAGAGTCAGATGCTTAACCAACTGAGCCACCCAGGCACCCAGATGTGAATAAGCTTTGTATTCAAGAAGTTTGTTCTATTCAGATATAGACTATCACAAAGAATTTTGACTTCTATATGAATAAATGGAATAGAAAAGAAAATTTCACCTTAATTAGTTATCTTCCTCACTTCTCATCCTTTTTGTTGTCTCTTAATCTTGGACTTTTAACTAAGCTTCCATAAAAATTCCTCTTTTAGATTCTCTGATGTGAGTAAGGTTAGCTTGGAAGGAGTTCTTTTCATCCTACCATCTTGGAAATGACCCATTTCCTGAAATTCTCTTTTCTCTTCTATTCAGGAAACATAATCATTTCCAATGCCTCAGTCATCACATTTTTTATGGAAATGACTCTCAGATATAACTTTTAGTTCCTTATCTTTGTTCTGTGGTTGTAATAACAAACTGAACATTTCTACATTTATTTTTTATATCTCAACCATGTTCTCAGTTTCTTAAGTCAAAAAGTTAGATTCACATTTTTCTCCTTTTCTACCCTCAATTTTATACCTAGTTCCCATGTCTCAATGACTTCTACATGACCCTACCTTCTTCCCAGTCTTATAGACACTGTGCTGGCTCACACCTTTTATATTCCCTACCTTGACTGCTATAACCACCACTCACATCTTATCTTTCCCCAACTCATGCTTATCCATTCTACACACTGTGGTCGGACTAGTCCACCCAAAGCACTACTGAGATCCTCTCTGCCAGCAGAAATCCTAATCTTTCCTTTAAGGTCCCATTTGACATGATATTTCCTCTATGGCATTTTTTTCTGATATACACACTGTTTGTCCTATCTCCCTCCTTTTATACCCCATGACATTTTGTGTACATGTCTTTTTATGTCAGTTGTCTTACCCATACAACTATTTTTGTGGAAAAGCATGTAGAAAACGAGAAACTCAAGACTTTTCTAAAAACCAATATGACAAATGAATCATGTGGTGATAGTTGCATTCTTGGTTTACATAAGCTTTCAATAAGAGCATTAATTTGATGCCTGTTTTTCAACCTTCTTTGAAATCTGATTTACTCTTTTGAATGTTAGATATCCAGACTGAACTCCCTTAATTAATCAAAACCTATGTCATCTAGTAAGGTTTTCAGCATTCTAGAAAACGGTGATTTGGTATGAAACGGCTGTAAGCAGAAAGAGTAAGAGAAGACACGGAATTCAGTCTGTATGTCTTTTTGCAGTTTTGTGAACTTTGAATTGAATTTCTGAAGAAAAGCAGCCCACTTTCGCATTATCTGGAACCTGTCCAGAATGAAACCCCCGTAGCCCGTGATTCCTAGAGGACACGCAAAAGCCCTGCTCTAATGACAACACTAACCTCCACTCCTTCTATCTCCTGGCCTACTTTCACTGGTAGCTGTTTAAATAGTTGCAAAGCCACAATTGCCCAACCCCCAGGGGAAAAAAAATGTACTGCTAAAATGAAGGGTATAGCTAGCTCATTTATACAGATTAGAAATATCAATATGCCTTAAAGCTATTTCTCATCCCTATAGATATAGCATCGCCAAAAAGCTAGCAGCCCAAGAAAATTATACCACTTTTTTAGCATTTTTATGGTACCAAATTACTCTCCCAGGGCTGGCAATCTAGAAAATGGGCTGTCTATAAAAAGAGCTTCAACTAGAAGTTAGCACATTTGGAGTCCGTGTGACCAGGGTCACAATAATGAACAGCTGGCTTCACCTTCTCCCCCACTCCTTTGTTTTCCCTCAGAAGAAAAAAAAAAAAAAAAAGCATTCTGATTTAAAAAAAACAAAAAAAAAAAACCTTAAAAAAAAAAAAAGGGGGGGTTGGGGGGGGGGGGGGGGGGGGGGGGGGGATAGGGAAAGTTGAATAGAAGGGAGAGAGTACTTATAACCAAATCTTTGTGTGCCCCGTATCGAAAACAAAACATCAAGCAATGCCAGATCCCAAGTCTGTAAGCCCCAAAATAACAATGCTATCTTCCCTCACTTTTTGGAAAAAAACCGAAGGCTCCTTAGTTACTTAATGCTTAGAGGCAAATATTTGATGGCAAAATGGGCATTTCACCTAGAAGTATAAATTCTTTAGGTTTTTGGAATACAGAAAAATCTGAAGCAATCTAGAATTCCAATGCAGTACCAGTGCAGAATCTCTCAAATTCTTTCCTACAATTTATTAATTTTCCTAATAAGATCTCCCCAGATTTTAGAAAATCCCAACCAGCCTGTGTCAATGTTGATGTATTTTTGAGGGAGAAAGATAGATAGAGAGACAGTGGGGGATGGGCAGAGAGAGAGAGACGGAGACAGAGAATTTCAAGCAGGCTCTGTGTTGTCAGCTCAGAGCCTGACGTGGGTCTCATTTCCCCAAGCCACGAGATCATGACCTGAGCGGAAGCTGAGAGTCGGATGCTTAACCAACTGAGCCACCCGGGCACCCCAAAAATTTGAATTTTTAATTTACCTCACTGACTAATATGTTTGTATAATATTTATAGAGTAGTGAGACTTTTGGTGAATGACACATAAGATGTGTCCTAGAACATACACTTAAAGCAATTAAAGTTGGAAGAATAGGAACTTCACTCACGGTAGAATTCTTGCTTAAAAATGAACCATGCTTCTCCCTCTTTTTCTCTCTCCCATAAAACCCACTCTTAAAGCCACATTGCTTTGTTAACTTTCATAGCATGTCTTCTTACTACAGCCTTCAACACCTGAAAAATTAGTGGAAGAATTTGACTGATTATAGAGGCTGTTTTCCTTGTTCCGCGGCTTGTTCTAAAAGGGATACTCAGCAGAACTTGCATTTTTTTCTTTCATTTTGTGCTGTCTGCATGAGTAATTACCTCCCTGATTTCTGAGATTCAATTGAGTAGCTTCTACATTAGAAAAATCCAAAGATTGATAGAGGCATCGCTCCTAAAGGATTAGTTTGCTGCCGTAATTCCACAGAGTAGGTCATTCAAATAGCAAAATGCTGCAAAGTTTAATTTCTCCTGTTTTTAAAAGCCAGATATTGTTACCAATTTCAGAGAAACTCCAAAGGTCCTATGAAGTCTGTTAAGCAGGTGAGGATCTTTCAAATTCCCTGAGGGGTTGTTTCTGTCTTCAGGGGATATGTTATTCCACAGGGTGGCTTTGCAATAACCAAGGTAGCGATCACTTTCTTGAGCAATAAGGCTTAAGACAATGACTTGACTCCTCTGTAAATTACAATTTCTAGATATCTGTGCTGATAACTTCATAACAAGCTGAAATCAACTATGCAAATCCTTTAGCAATATTTGAGCTATGAAGACACTTGATAAGCTGGTTCAATAAGGAAAAATTACTTCTTTTAAAACGGTGTCATCATTGGATGAAGTAGCCTACCCTAGTCTACCTGGGGTTGCCATAACAAAAGGCCATAGGCTGCTATTAAGGGAGGCTTAAACAGAAATTTATTCTCTCACAGTGTGAAGGTTGGAAGTCTGAGATCAGGGTGTCAGCATGGTCTTGTGAAAACTGTTCTACTGGCTTTCATATGTCTGTCTTACTGTGCCATCACATGTGTAGACAGAGAGAGAAAGATCTGATATCTCTTCCTTTTTTTTTTTTTTTTTTTTTAAGAACACTAGATCTTTCAGATCAAGGCTCCACCCTTCTGTTCTTAGTTAGCCTAAATCACCTCCTTAAAGGATCTATCTCCAATATGGACACACGGGGGGTTGGGATTTTAACATATAAACTTGGGGGCACACATTCGTCCCCTAGCATAACCCCAAATTCAAATAAAGATTCAGTGAAATTCCACACATTTTAGATGGTCAAAAATTGCATAATTTGAAACTTGCCTTACATGTGGAATCTGGGCTTAGACCTCCAGTCTCCCTTTTATCCTTTCCTTCTTTCTTTCTTTTAACTAATCAGTCTGGTGGTCCCTTGTATCAGGCAGGTATCTGACATGTATACCACAGAGATTGCAAAAACCATTACAAATAAAATTATTTGTAGCTAGCCAAAGAAAACGGAATCAAGTTTGTTTATTCCCTAGTACTTTTCAAGTTAGCTTATTTATTATATTTACAAGCTTATTTAATTTGTTGCAGATGTTCAGGGGAAGGTTTTGTAAGCATTCACTTTTAGAATGTTTTTTCGTGAAATCCATTTTCCAAATGTCTAAATAATGACAAAAGACCTCCTAGCAGAATATTAAGCCAGGAAATTCATCCAAACATCACAACTGTAATCATAAGTGGTATATGCTGTAGTTGCTATCTGATTAATTTCAGCTCAGTATCATGTTGGAATGATTACCTTTGACTCCGTTTTTTTCTCTTATATAAAAGTAAATATGAAGTGGAGAGGACACGTGAAGAAACGGTGTTCCCTTAAACTACATTCTTAATGAAATCAAAGAATTTAGTTTTTAAGTAATCTTACCATTTTCTTCTAGCAATATTGAAAATAGATTCTTGCTTTCCAAGATAGGATGACAGTGGTTTTTATTCTTTAATTTGAATGCTTATTTTCATTCTATTTGTGTAGTCTGAGATATTTGTCTTTTCAAAGTTTTCTGTTATACTACTTATTCTGGGCTTTTAAAATTAGTTCTGCTCCACAGTCAGTTTAACTGAGAGGCAAGATCTTTGTAAGTTAGCTGCACATTTAATTAATTGAAATTCAACCTCCCAAGACAAACCGCAGATGCTCTACATATTTAGCACAGTGTCTTCTAACCAGCTGTACTAATCTGGGCAGTAACACTGCCCTGTAGCTAAACATCTGTACAGAGCTAGAAACCAGAATAATAAATAGTTTAAGAATTCTATCAAACAGATGCCTACAGGTGACATCGCATAACAGGAAAACAGAAAAAGAAAAAAAGATATATATATATATTTCTTTAATTATATATATATATATATACACATATATATATTTCTTTCATTTTATATATATATATATACACATATATATGTATATATATATATATATATGTGTGTGTGTGTGTGTGTGTGTGTATATATTGCCAAATACGGTATTGTATTATAACTTGAAAGATGGATCATGCAAATTTCACATTACTGCTCTCAACAAATTTGACTTAAAGCAACAACGTTTTCCTTTCTATAACCAGCTGTCAGGTTGCATAGTACAAAATCTTAGCATTCAACCCAAGATGAGGTAGTACAGTTACAAAAATTGCACCACATTTGGAAGAGGCGAAGGCACTGGCCCTTTTACCATTCAGTACTTGTGTCAGAAATAAAGTTAAATTCCCTAGAGAACATCTTGTCAAAAAAATGCACCTGTGCCCTAACTCTGCCCACTGCGTTAAGGCACCGTTGAATTCACGGCAAGAGTTGTGAAAATGAGCAGCTTGCCTTTAAAGATTCTATCATGGAGGCATATTTTTCTCTCTGTACAGAATGTATTACAGTAGGTTGATATTATTTGTATTCACATCAACATGGGTGGAAGCTGAGAAGACCTTCTATACCACTTGCTTTGGGTGTCGGGATTCCAGGAAAACCAAGCAACTTTAACATCCATGTTCTCAGGTGGATTTAGGAATTTTGATGATACGATGGAAAGAATAAAAAATTTCTTCTGTACATTTCCACTGTAACACATAGGAATTCAGAGACTATGCTCATGTGACTGAGCATATTTCTTCTAGACAGAGATTAATTGGAAAAATCTTTCCCAATCTCAGATTAGAGATTAGAAACAGTACTCAAATAATCTAAGCCTAAAATTAACATAACTAATCCATATAAAATAGGATAATTGAAAACTTTAGTTTGATTCTGCAGGACGAGTAGGCATTCAGATATCTGATTTTTCTTCCTCTGTGCCAACTCATAACTCACTGACTAAATGCTTTAGGCAATCTGAAACAAATATATAAAACTTTTTTTTTTTTTTTTTAGAAATGTCATTCCATGATTAGGCATAAACATTTAAGGTCCAGAGTTCCTTTTTACCTTTTCAATGATATTTCAAATACATATAAAAAAGTGACTAAGCATTTAAAGCTTTCTAACAGATATAAGTTTAGATGTAAACATCAGTGAAGGAAAATATTGTTCTCTTAAGCTATCAGGCCAGGATATTTTTTCTACCTTAGCTTTAAGAATTTTTTTTTTTCCTTTACATTCAGATGAAGAAAGTGTTTTCATGGGAATAAAATTTAGGAGAGGCTTGAAATTTTTATGGTCTTTTCCATTGCGGAATGAACTAGTCGAGTATGGGCTATTAAGAACTCACAACATGACTGTAGCTGAAATCTATGTACCATAAGTTCACCATTTGATAAAGAGGGAGGGAACGATACCCTTAACACTGGCAGTTGGCTGGGCATCATTTTCTCAGTAATAAAAAAAGTAGATAAGTTTTTGAAAATTTGTTCAGAAAGGATTTTCTCATTCTAACATTCAGTGCCTTGATAGAAAAATGGCCCAAAATTTTGGAAATCCTAAAGACACTCTGTCAGAAGTCATGTGTACATAAAAATCAAGAAATTAGAATTACATTAGAGTTGGGGGTGCCTGGGTGGCTCAGTCAATAAGCTCCCAACTCTTGATTTCTGCTCAGGTTGTGGGATTGAGCCCCAGTTGGGGCTCCTCGCAGAGCATGGAGCCTGCTTAAGATTCTCTCTCTCTCTCTCTCTCTCTGCCCCTCCCCACTCCAAAAAAATTAAAAAAATAAAAGAAACAAAATTTCATTAGGGTCATAATTATAGGAATATATCAGAAAGGATAAGCTGAACATAGAATAACAATATGGATATGGATAAAGAAACTTAACATTTGTTTACTTAATTTACAAACCCATGTGTGTGTCTTCATACATAATTATATAGCTGGAAATATATGTAAGTAGATTGATAGACATCTACGAATATCTAACTATATCCACAAATCTATGTATACATTTTTCTAGGAGCTAAAGTCTAATTTCTAGTTGAAGTTAACATAGGATATTCCCCTTGGATAACAAGAAACAAATGCTACTTATACAAGTGTAATGATCAGTTAATATTTTATACTTCTTTCAAAATGCTTCATTATATTACATGCTATAATCCACAAATATAAACCTTAAGACAAAAATATGTAAGGAGAATAGTCTTGTTGATATATGTGGATAGCATGTGTGATTCAAACTATTATCTGGAAACTATCCAGGTCAGAAAACAATACATATAAGGGGGTGTCTTCAACAACATATTTACGATTTTTTTTTCATATTTATGATTTTTAAAAAACATTGTTAATTGGAAAAGATTAATTCCAAAGTATGGAAAAAGGGCTATATATATAGTACAGTCAAACATTATATACATACACATGTATTTATAAATTATATACACATATATAATATGTGTGTGTGTTTGCACATGTGTGTTTGCACATGTATTTATAAATTATATACACCTATATAATATATACCTAAATATTATGTTGTAAAATAATATATTTTTATATGTAGAATATAAGTATATATATTGATGTGTAATGGGATGGCTTAGACAAATTAGAGCTAAGATTTGAACACGATGGTGACAGTTAAAAAAAAAAAATCACAAACGTGCAGACAGAAGAGTAAGCATCCGTGTTCCCTGCCCAGTTTCCTCTCCTCTGACTGCCATACTGTCTCTTAACATCAGGTATGCTCTTGCCTTAAGCCACTTGATTTGGATGTTCTCTGTCCCTGGAATGTTCTTTCATCATATAGATGCGGTTTAATCCTGTACCTTCTTCAAATTTTGTTCAGTGTTCAACTTGCCAGTAAGAACTTCTCTGACCATGTTTTAAATTGCTCTTTTGCACCCTTAACTGCTGTCCAGCCAGTCCCTCCTAACTTGCTCTAGGGTTGACTGTTGTGCTGTTGTTGCTATTTTTTTATGTAGACCTCTCACAGCTTTCTAACATGCCATACAATTTACTTATTCCGTTTACTGTGTTTTTCCCATCCACCAAAAAGTAAGCCTGACGAATATATATTTGAAGTCCTTAACACTTTCGAATATCCTGAAGAATATCTACCACTGCATTCATGGTCACAAGAATGGCATCTCTCTATTCACACTAAGCAGCTATCTTTCCTTCTTGCTCTGAGCCCCTGAGGCTTCCCTGGTGAAAGGGTTATAATTTAGTGGAAGAGAGCGTCTTCTACATGAAATCTAACTTCTGAAATATTCTCACCCATATAAAGTTCATATGCTGTGAGAGTTCTAATATAATACTCCCAAGCAACTTTCTCTGGTGATATCCACTCTGTTTTACTGTCTCACTATTTCATGTCTATTTTTTCATAGGCTATATACACCAGATGGGATTCCCCCATGAAAATAGGACACCTTCATGGTTTGGGGTTGTGAGGGATTTAAGACATAGATATGGCATATCTGACTTTGTAAAATGTAAATTCACTGCATCCCTTTAATAAAAAGTAACACCTCACATTTCTATAGTACGTTATTTCATTGAATCTTCACAAAACGGAGTTATGGCAGATATCATCAGTCTTCATTTTTCAGATGAGGAAACAGGGACTTAAATAAATTAAGTCACCCAAGGTCAAATTGCTAGTAAGTAAAAGAACTGGGGCTATAATATGTCTTTTGGCTTCTAATCCAGTGCTGCTTTTCCTAAATCGTTCTGTACCCCTTATATCAAAGCCCAAGTCACAGTAGCTCTGAGGTACTGAGGGCACTGATGCTAACCTGAGGGCAACCTGCACCACCACTCACTCTAGTGCATTTTACTCCATTTGTTTCGCTACCTTTTAAAGGTCATTATTCTCCCCCAAAATAACAGGAGCAACTGTGGAGTAATAAGTGTTGAGAACCCACTTATGACAATCATTATACCAGTTGTTTCATATGCACTGCTTCATTTAACCCTGTACAGGTATCCAAAAAGAAGTTCAAGAGAGAGAGACAAGACAAGGAAGCAGGGAGGGAGGGATGGAGGAAGGAAGGAAGGAAGGAAGAAGGAAGAAGGAAGAAGGAAGAAGAAGGAAGAAGGAAGAAGGAAGAAGGAAGGAAGATCTGCTTATTTGGTTTTCTTCCAGGCATTTTAATAAATCAATAATGGGCTGCGTAGATTTCAGACATTCACATTCCTATTTTTCTAAATGTACCCAAAAGCAATATATACATTTTTGGTATCCCTTAGAAAATATTGAAATCATTCTCTACATTAGCACTCAGAACAAGACTTCTTAATAATCCTAGCAGCAACAACAAATATATATATTCACCTTTTCATGTCCCTAATGTTATAGGAACTCTGAAAGACCCGAAGGAATGTTCCATTCATTAAGCAGTAAGCTTTAAATAACTGGCAAAATTTCACTATATTTATATTTATATCTATATATCTATATTGTTTACTGTTGGCATAGAAAAATGTGTGATAGATCACATGTTCTCTACCCTGCTGAAATGCCCTATACTTGCAAAAGTATAGAGCAAATTTCCTGAGACTTAACTTGAGGCCTCTCCTCATTTATCACTTATAACCCTTTCCTCAGTTTCTTGGTCCACCCTCCTGCCACTTCTGGCACATAAAGAATTAAGGAGAGGATTGAATAGAAGCCTGCTGACCCCCAAAGGACCTGAATGTCTTTGCTGCATACTAAAATCTTACCGTCATGCTTTGTTTTCTCAAGGAATTAATGTGATTGGGAACCCTTTGTTAAGAAACTGAAAATTAGTGCTGCCTTATTAATTCACACAAGTCAATGGAAAGCTTGGTAAAATAACCTGAGAAGTCCAAAGGTAACACGAGCTTCATTTCAACCAGATGGATCTGGTGACCAAAGATACCTGCCCCAAGGGTCATTCCAATCATCTCTTTCCAGAGTCTGGCATGTGGGAAGGACAGTGTTTCTCAGAATCTTATACCTATAAAAAGGAACTGGATAAAGAAAGTGAATTAATTAAACAAAATAAAACAACAACAACAACAACAACAACAACAACAACAAAAGGCAAAGCCAAATACACTGTGGTGAAGGATAGCAAATAGGTCACTTTTTATGCATAGGATGAAGGATCATTAATGAATAAGTTTAAGAATATAGGATTAATTAGGTCTAAGAAGCACATTTTTTTAACAGTTTACCATCTCTGAAATAAGGAGTATAGTGGCACATAAACTAAAGTGTGTTCTACAAGCATGAAATAATCTATGTTACTATGCTCTTATAATAATACAAATATGTGCCTGGCTTCCCCATTGTTTTTATGTTACATAACAACATTGAAAAGAAAGTTTTAAACACACCACATATCTGAAATGGACCCAGAAAAGACTAACAATATCTGGTTTAGGAAAAACAATTTTTGTGCTAAAATTGCAATGAGAAAATTGATGGTATTAGAGCAGGAAATAAAATCTTGGGGAAGTGATTGATGATTTAACATTCCCAATCCAAATGGGAGAATTAATTGCACACACTGAAACACTAACATTGTGGTTTTGATGATGATATAGCATTAGAAAACAATGAAGGTATGAAGACCATGCTTCATATATGTTTCAGATAAAATGTAAATATTACAGTATAACTATCCACGCTCTTATCTTAAAAAGTTGAATTGAATGGAGTTCAGGGCAAACCCCATTGAGGAGAAATCTCAGGATAAACCAAACTTTCTTTCCTATTTTAATGAAATATCACAGACATCAATATTACTAGAGCTGGTGCAGTGCTTGCTATGCACTCGGACCCAGGTATCAGAGATAGGGAATATCTTCATGGACTCAACCATCTCTAGAAGCCAGCAAGGCTATTTGAGGAGACTCCAAGTTACTCTGGGGACATGGTATATTTGTCAGTAGACTCAGACTCAGTGAATTTGCATAATGTATGCATGTCTGTTGGTTTAGTAGCACATTCAATTTTTAACATAAGTATAAGTCAATCCACTTAATAGTGAGGGACTAAAAGTAGAATTGAATAAGAGAGGAAATGAAATGGCCTATGGAAAAGTAGATATGAAATTGGAAGACAAGAGGACACAGTTGGATATAACCAGAGAAAGTTATTTGAGAGTATTACATTAGAACTATTATATAGTGTGAGCTTATGTAGGTGCTCTTCTGCACCCCTAATTTTTGTATTTCTTGTCCTCCTTATGTGCTCTGCTAGAATTGTATGATAGAGGAAATGGGGAGAAGGTATAAAGGTGTATCGGTTGAATGATGGGCTCCAAAAAGCTATGTCCAACTAATAATCCCTGGTACCTATGAATGTGACCTTATTTATTAATAATGGTTTTCACTGATATAATTAAGCTAAGGATCTGGAGATGAGATCATGCTGAATTAGCATGGGCCCTAAGTCCAATGACCAGCGTCCTTCTAAGAGAAAGGAGAGGAAGATTCAAGAGACAGACGCACAAAGAACAAAGCTGTGCAGAGACAGAGACAGGCAGAGATTGTAATTATGCAGCTACAAACCAAGGAAGGCCAAGGATAACCAGAAGCTAGGAGAGAGGCATGGACGAGATTCTCCTTCAGAGCCTTCAGAAAAAAATCATTCTTGCCTGACACTGATTTGGAACTTCTGGCCTCTAAAACTGAGAAGAGAATACATTTCTGTTGTTGGAAGCCACCAAGTTTATGGTAATTGGTTACAGCAGCTCCAGGGAACTAACACAAAGGTTGAGCATAAAACTGCAGGGAAAAGACAAAATAAGGTGAGAAAACAAAGCATTGTGCAAATGCAATGAGCCAGTAGCCCGCAAGCCATTACTCACTCTAGTAATATTGTAAGAAGCACTAAAGGTAAATAGGTGGTGTTAGCACTGGCTGCATTTTTTTAAATGATAAAATAAGACTTTTTCAGGAGCTACTGAACCAGCTGCTCTTCAGTTGCAATTTCCAAAACAATAGGAAGTGTAGCAGGGAGGGTGAGCATATGGGCATGTAGGGCTAGGCTGCCCACTTTCAAATCCTCCTCCATTCTTCTTTGGCTTGTGCTTTATGCTTATGCATTGGCTCCACCTGCAAAATGGGGATAATGATGGTATATGTGTTATGGGTTATCAAAAGAATTAGATGCATTTATATAAAAAGTGCTTGAAACATCATAAATTCTATATATATGTTTACTTTTATTACTCAAAATATCATTAATATCAAAGTTTGCAAATCGTCTAATTTTAACTCAATCATGCCACAAATCTAATGCAAAGATGTAATGTAGAAGTGAATAAGTCTGGGGTGCCTGGATGGCTCAGTTGTTGAGTGTTCACCTCTTGATTTCAGCTTAGGTCATGATTCCAGGGGTTGCAGGATGGAGCCCCATGTCAGTTTCTGTACTCAGCATGGAGCCTGTTTAAGATTCTCTCTCTCCCTCTGTCCCTCTCTTTCTCTGAAGAAGAAGAAGAAGAAGAAGAAGAAGAAGAAGAAG